>NW_021629298.1:0-7371 GCF_002157705.1 Plasmodium gonderi | reverse complement strand
TACACTAGTGAATATATCTTAAATTCTATACAATATATTTTTGGAATGACAAATATTAGAAAATAAAAATAAATTGTTAACAAACAACAATTTATTTCAATCTATAGTGTTAAATATAATCTACATACATTCATAAAATACGAATATGCGGTATATATTTATAAATATTCAAATATTACCTTAAAGAATTTAAATAAAAAATTAATAAGAACAATTTACCTCGGTATATATATAATTTATAAATAAAATATATCTATTTCTTCTTTCAGTATAACATATTTATTTATAGATTACCACATGTTTTAAATTTCATACAGTTTAATTTATAAAATATATGTAATTTTCATAGATTAGGAACAGTTTCCAATAGTGTAAGATAACAAAGGTAATTGTGTTGTGTATACAAGTTTCATGTTTTGCATCTACTCATTTATGCTATGAAGATTAATATTTATTAAAATTAAAATTATATATCTGTCAAAAATATCACTGAACACATTTGCATTATAATATTTATATATAAAATAATATGCACAATATAATTCCTATCACCTAAAAAAGTAAAAATAAAACTAAACCCTAAACTCTAAAACCTAAACTCAAGCATAAACCCTAAACCAGACACCCTTACTGAAGGGAATTTAATATTTCAGCATCATGATTTTATAATATAAATTTTACATTAGTGCAAATAATAATCTTCAAAAAAGTTATAAATTAATGTGTTTTAACATATCATCAGAGTGCCTTGAATGTGAATATATGGAAATTTTGAACCAGTAACATTTTCAAGAATAGTCATTAATATTTACAATTATATAATAATTGTATTAACAAGTATATTTGTTTAAAAAATTCATAACGTTTTTATGTATTCAATTAATACAAGTTGAGTTATACACAAATATAAGGTTTAGAAATTAAACGATCGCAATATATACGTATAGACACAAGATACAATGGAAACAAACAAGTAAAATGATAAATGTTGAAAAGTTACATTAATGATACATTTACAAAGGAAAGAGAACTATTTCTAAGAAGCGTTATTTACATATATATGTGTATAACTTTTTTATTTTAATACTAAAGAACGCACCTGTGTAATATAACATGTAAAAGCACCTAGAATTACATCATTTCTCTTTAATGGTAAAATGGATTTTTCATAAATAATGTTATTAGCAAAAAGGAGTACAGCTATATTGGGTATAAAATAATATGTTTAGTGGATATACATCCTTTGCATTGCTATTATTCTGACATATTCTAATTTTTATAATGTTGCATATAAAGGCATGGGTTAAATAACATATAAATTTTATGTAGGTTTATTTTATTAATAGAAAATATATTTGTTATTAAAATGATTATTTTTGGTATTTACAACAAATTACAATAGATATAGTTTTAAAATTATTTACTTACGCTTTTCTTATGTCTACACGTTAAAATGGATTTTTTAGAAGGAATTTCTCTTATTAGGTATATGATTATTTATTATATTTCCGTATATTTTTTTATTTCAGAAACATAAATTTTATTCGGGTTACAATTATAGTACCTTTCTGTAAATGAAGTCGAACAGAAAATTAATATAACTAATAATTGATAAACAGTTGTTTAAATTTATCATGCAACTTTTTGAAAATTACTAAAACATATTTGCTAACATTTTTCATGGAATTAATACTAAAAAAATAACAAATATATTGACATACATATATTTCTCACATAGATTAGCAATAGAATACATTTATATCTTCCATAATAGGACGCAAAAATAACTCATACTTATTATTATTATATTTTTATGATTTTGTTGCTACTTTCTGATTCAATTAAATAAAGTAAAAAGATTACTAAGTTCTAACTCTGTGTGTAAAATTATGTTGCTCTATTGTTTTAAACATGACAACTTATTAGCTTTTTTATTGTGTATACAATTTTTTTATATTTAAAAAGTATAAGGTATATTTAAGGTACATATGAATTATATAAAAACTCCATATATACAACAACATGTTTAAAATTAATTACGTTTGTAATTTGTTAGTTGAATAAAACGCCATATTATTTTTTTTTTTTTTACATTCTCTTGCAAGTTACCATATATCAGCCCTTCCAATTTAGCGCTATTTTAATGGTATTATCATTCATTGATAATTAGTAGTAATAAAGTATAATTAGAACATTTTGAAATGAGTATGCAGAACAGCAAATTTTTATTATAAGAAAAGTTTTAAAAGTGTAATGTTTACCTTACACATTTGGAAAATTAGGTGCCATTTGAATACACAGTTTTTGCTATATTTTCATACTTTATATGGTTAATAGGATTACTACTTTTCTTGCAGGCTTCTTTATTCTGTGCTATGTAATGTTCATATATAAATATCTCAATTGAAGGATATTAATTTACTTCTAAGAAGTTAAATGGATAAAGGAATAATAATAATTCGTGAAATATATTTACTCGTAGCAACGTTTAAATGGAAAATAGTTTATTGTAAATAACTCACTATTTCATCTTTCATATATATACATTACATATTTAGATAAGCAAATGTATTTGTTGCTTTTAGGTATCACATTTATTTAAGAATATTTTTTTACTTAATTCAAAAATATAATTCTTCAATTTTATAAATGTTTTTTTGTGTATTTTCTTTGTCATTAATATCATACACATATATCTATTAATTTTAAGTACTTTTTACACATAACAGAAATTTTTAATGTTTCTGAATTTGTTTTAGCTTATAATGAACAAATGTTAACTTTCAATGCTATACATACATATTTTGAACAAAAAATTTTAGTTAAAAATACGTTTACTTATGTTCTACTAGATGCAATACAAAGATTTTTCATACTTATTTCAATATAATTAATGGTATAGTACTATTGATAAAGTTATAATTTCATATAACAATACAAAATATAATTTTATGAGTTCTACCAAACTGCGGAAAAAAATATTATTTGTTTTAATATAATTTTCTCCCGGATTTTAAAAAAAATATTCTTTCCATTATAAAATTTGATGATGCGAACTTTTTCTAATGAGTTAACAGCAAGTTATATTGAGATTAGACCCTTATTATGTAATATTGTATTAATGTTTTTATGTATAATAATTTTAATGAATCCATATTGATTATTTTATTTTTATTTTATCTATTTGAACAACAGATAAACTAATAAGATATAGGAAAAGTGAATATATAAAAACATATGTTTTAAGGGACACCTCAATGAAAGTATTTAAACAATGTGAAAATAATTTTTTTGATCATATGCACAACATTAATATATTTATTACATTACGAATACAGAACACTGTTGAAACAAGGAAACAATGCAAATGATTTATGTACATTTATATACAATGAGAAAATACAACGTTCCATTTCGCATGTGATAAGATGATAATTCGTTTTAAAAAAAAAAAATGTTGCATGCTAATTTGTAGATTCATAACGGCATAATATTTAAAACATTTTTTCATTGTTATGTTTTTATACTTTAATAAACACAGTTGTGAATGTTTAGTTTTAATGAGTTATTAATAAAAGTGACGTAATAATTTATTATATTGTTAAATATAATATATTCATTCCTTCATTTATTGTTTCAAAAAGATGCGTCTGGAAGGTATTAATTTCAAGATGTCTTTGTATTATTGTGACAAATTAAATAGCACGTTTTAATTACAACATAAGTTAGATTTAAGCATCTTCTTGTTTTTTCTATTATATATTTTTTCTTTCGGACAATGAAAACGGTTATTTAAGCGTTTTTATTTTATTTTTAGAGAATAAATAATGAGTATGTCATTTATTTTTTTCAGATGTATTTTTTTAATATTTATCATAATTGTTTATTTTATATAAATATAGAAAAATATCAATCTTTCTATGTTCATTTTATAAGTATTAAAAAATGAAAACTGTATGAAACAATTTTTTTTTTTCTCTATTTTTACAAATTTTAAGCACTGCAAGGTTCAATGGATTCATCGTGAAACGTCCCTCATTGCGCAATATACACCAATTTATAGCATTTTGTGACAAAAAATATATGTTTTTTATATTATGAACTAAATTTAATTACAAAATATAATGTTTATTATTTTACATCAAAAGGTATTCGTTTTTTTCAAATTATAAATTTAGAATATGTTTATTTTTAAAAATGCAAAAGAAAATAATTAACATTAACAACCGGTAAATGAAGGTAATTCCTTAGTAAAACGAATTTCCCCCTTTTGTTGCATAATTAAAATATCAATTATTTGTAGAAAATGTATACATATTATTGTAACTGCTTTTTTCAATAGACGATAACTCAGAAAGAAGAAATAATCAACAATGGTATGTAAGCAAATGAATTATTTATATTATTACTAATTACTAGGGTTGTATGATAATATATTAAATGACACCGTGCAGAAGGATAATTTTTTCCTTGTACATTTTTGAATAATTAAACATTTTCTTACTTTATGTTAGCAATAGTACATTAAAATTGTTTCCTGATATTTTAAAAAAAAAATAACTACATGTAAGCATTGACGTGGTTTTTATAATTAATTTATACTGATGAATAATATATATATATATCCCGTTGTTATACTACATTTGTAAATGAGGAATTGCGAATATTCTTATTTGATTTAGTGAACATACAATATTACGATATTTGGAAAAATGAAAAATTGGGTATATATACATTATTATTACATACGTAGCTCTGAATATGAATGTTCTACATTTTTTTAAGCGTAGTAAAAGATTTTTTTTTTAAAATGAATATAAACATATAATACCATTTCATATGTTTGAAAAATAATAGGAAATAGAATTCCCTGATTTACCCTCATATAAGAGATATAATGAAATGAATAAAGAAGAAAATTTAATGGATATAAATGGGGAATGTGTTAAATTAGGATTAAATAACAATAATATTATAAAGTTCTGTAAACGTATTGTCACGTTTTTAATAGAGGCATCTACGATCCCCTGGCACGAACAAAAAAGCTATTGTTATTTCTTTCACCATTGGTTTTTTGATAATATACGAAAATTTTATTGTGCAGAGAATATAAATAACAAACAAGTTGTCGATAAACTTATTGGTATGGTGTCATCTCTTAGTTCAAAATATTCTATTGATTCATCTTGCAATTGCGCTTTTTCAGGAACTCCGTTAGTCTGGAAAGAAGAGAAGGATTTACACGATTATCATGTAAATTTTAAATATATTAATTGTAATAATGAAAATGAAAAAAAATGTGAAAAATATGTGGAATATATCACCTATATTAAAAGCATATATGAAAAGAAAGAAAATTTTGATCCATTGAAATTTAAACAAGATTTTTGTTATGCCTATATTGACTGTGATTATGATTTTAACCCCAATATATTATTAAATATATTAGAAGCAAAATTGCAAATAATAAATAAAACTAAGAATAAAGTAAGCAATGGTACAAGTGAATCTATTACATTTTTTCATGATATTGCAGAAACTATAAATAAATTAATAAAATCAGATTATTTAACCTCCTTATTCCTAGGTGCTTCAATAATGGGAACTATTATTTACCTTTTCTATAATTTTAATGTAAATGCACACCCAACACTAACATATATATATTTTATAATATATATATTAATTTGTATTAATATTTAGTACTCCTTTATGACTATGTTATATATTATTTATGGGTTTTTTTATTTATTTTATTTTTCGTATTATTCTACTACATTTGGGTCACAGATGCATAAAAGGGGTTTAAAGAAAAAAAGAATTAGCAGATATAATTATGGTAAACTTCTAAATGAATTATCAGAGGATGAATTATCAGTGGATGTATTATCAGTGGATGAATTAGAATCTTTATTTGAATATCCTCAAGAGAGGAGATCATTTATATCCTATCATACTGGACGTGTTCATTTTGATTAAAATTTATAGTTAGTAAACATTTATAATAAGCATTTGAATATTAAAAATTATAACAGCTATTTGAGAACTTGATATTACCAGAGATTAGTAGAAAAAAAGAAAAAAATACAAGAAGGATAAAATAATTAAGGATAAATATTTGAATTAATAAAACATAAATTCCATCCATTTTATAATATATCTAGTTACAAGAAGAATAATTATTAGAAAAATAACAAATTGTAAACATATAATTGTGCAAGCTGTTCTATAATTTCAGGGTTTAGGTTTAGGGTTCTGGTTTAGGGGTCCTATGTTTCATATTTTGATTTTATTTTTCAGTATTTATGTTTATGTTATTAGGGTCTATTGTATAGGATATGTTATTATTGTTTTAATTTTATGGTTTATGTATTCATTTTTTTGTATTTTGTTTTCAGTTTTTTTTGGTTTAGTGTATAGTATCTGGAATTATCATTTTAGTCTTAAGGGTTAGGTGTTCAGGATTTATTCCTCATGGTGCAGTTTTCGGTGTTCACTGTTAATATTGAGAGTTTTATTTATATTTTTTAAATGATTTTTTTTTATGAAATATTTTTTTTATACTTAATTTTTTTTGTTTCTCTAAAATGTTTTTTCATTATAAGTTATACATATATATTTTAATAGATAGTTGTAATTATATTATGATAACATTATATTTTAAATATAACAAATATTGTATACATTTATATACTATTATTATTATTATTATTACTTTTCTGTAAAATTAATATTCAGTGTGTATTCTTTTTGTTAAAAATATATTTAGTTATTATATATATTTTTATTTATTGTTTTTATGTAATATAATTTTTGGATGTCTTCCAGTTTAATGTATTTTTTAATAATATTTATATATTTTTATATTTACAGATATGTATTTAACATTGAGTTTGATAATTATGTCAAAATAATCTACTATGTCCTGTTCGTTATCGTCCTTTTTAATTGCAGCATTAACTTCAAATGATTTATTCATTGAACCATCTCCTATTTTTTCCTCGCAATTCCGCAAATATTCTATAATGAGGTTCCATAACAGATAAATAACACCTAAATAACTCCTCCTGCATATGAAACCCTTGTTCCTTATCCCCCTAGTTTAGTGTGATATCCATTTTTATTCTCATTACTATCTTTATCATCGTTAATTTAACTCTCATCCGAGTATATTTTTTTTTGAGATTGCTTTGCAACTTGTTTTCCATATAATTTCTCTTTTTCTTCTTCTCTATCAACTAGAAATTTCTTTTACCATATGATGAACTATAAATAACAGATTCATTTAATATATTATATACTTTTTTTTCTAATTTAATAATTTCGTTTTCAGTATAATTTATTAACATGATATTTTGCTTAATTGGTCAT
>NW_021629297.1:0-1490 GCF_002157705.1 Plasmodium gonderi | reverse complement strand
ATATGTGAATACTTCTGTATATATACATGCCCTTATATATACATTAAAGCATTTGTATTCAAAATAATATAACATTTTTTTTTCATAATTTTATGACAAAATTGTAAAATTATTATATTATTATTTTTCATGAGAGATGAAATAATAATATTATGTAAAAAGACTCATTTTTAATATTGAGCTTATGTGAACTATACAATTTTCTCATATGCCTTTTTTACTATATATATTTTTTTTAAACCATATTTTCAATAGATATTTATGTGTTTAAATTCAATAAGAATGATTAAATACAACAATATGCACACTTTTTATGAAAGGAATATTCTAATATGGATCAAAAATATATTTATTCATTTCCGTATATAATATATAGATGTACTTTTTAACATCTATAATTAATTCATATTAGGTCAAATATTGACAATAAGTTACGTACAAATAATAATTTTGAACAATGAATTCTTTTACATGATTTTTTTATAATATTAGTATACATATTTAATTAAAAAAAAAAGATATTTATTATTATATTTATATATTTTTTTATCATATACATGATAATATTAATATATTTTTCTACGTAAAAGAAAAAAGAAATTTGGTATGTTTTGAATCATAAATATAATATTTCCATTTAAATAAAATTCATATTTATGTGATTTAATATATTTATTGTAGCTTATATTTCTTTAATGTCTAACATAACTAAGAAATCCCACTTAGTGAAAAAATTACCTAGTATATATTTACATATAAATAAAATCTATATATAATAATAAGTTTATAATTAATTGTTATTTCTTCCTAAATATAAGTCTGATTGTTCTAGAATCATTGTCATACATGTATAAATCTAATTAGATATTATATATAAACCTAGATATATAATTTACATATATTTTATATATATTACATATTATAATTACTACAATATGTAGTACACTAAAATTAAAATAAATAATAGTTTTATATATTTTTTGATGATAATATATTTAGTATTTAATTTAATTTTCTATGAAATGCTAATTTAACATACTAAATAGAATGTGTGTATAGTTGTGTTTCACATATAAATATAATTAGGATATAATATATTTATTTTTAATTACTATTCTAATAAAATAGTTTATTTTATTTTTTATAATTATCTATACTTAAATTATACATAATGAGTGTTTTTATTATTAATTAAATAATAATAATAAAGAAATTTATTATGATGGGGAAAAGAAAGTTCAATATATTTCCTATATTTTCCATATTTTTAATTATGCTATGCATAAATCATTATTGGAATGATGTGGTAATACTATACATAATTGTATAATTAAGATTTTTTCATAATTATTCTATTTAACAAATAATTATAGCTCATTTTTTTATTTTTTGAATCATTAAATAATGATATATACATACTATTTACAGCCCTCAGAGTTCGATTCCTTGTTTAACATATATAAAATGAGCGAAATAAGTGTAGTAAGAAT
>NW_021629296.1:3868-17454 GCF_002157705.1 Plasmodium gonderi | reverse complement strand
AAAACATTATGAGTGTTATACTTTCTATTTGGCGCAATCATATGTGTGCAACTATTGCAAATATTATATTTACATTTAATATTTTTTTTCAATTAATATAGTATAAATAAAAAAAAAAAAAGAAAAATGAAAGGAAGTTAACAATATAATTAACACATTAATGTTTTGCATAACATAATTACTTGCTATCAATATTATTGTATAAAAAGTAGGTTATATGTAGTGCATGTAAATATGTAGAATTTTTGCAAAATAATATATATATTCATAATTTTAATGGAATTCAAAAAAAAAATTGGATTCATAACTGAAAAATATTAAAATTGTAAAAAAAATTTATTAATTATCTATTTTAGTTACATATATAATTATACTATAGATAATCATTAAATCTTATTTTTTTATTAGAGTACTTATATCTAAGATTTTTAGTAAGATAATTGAACAAAATCAATCACATTATTTTGCAGAATTAATTTAAACTTTTTTAAAATTGTTTTCCTATATATATTATTATTCTAATACCTTCTATATTTTTGTTTTATTATATTATAATTTATTATTATATTATAATAAATATAATGAAATTATTTAAGCAAAACTAGTTATTATCTATAAAGCTAATATAAAAAAATAGCATATTTTACCATATATATTCTGTTATAGTAGTAATAAAAAAACTATATATAAAACAACACATATTATATAGATTATTACATGGTATCACTTATTTCTTTTAAAATAACTATATGATAAATGAGTATATAATACATACCATAAATTTAAAAAATTAATTTTGAATAAAATAATAATTATATAATATAAATATATGTATGATCTAACATTATTATCATTAATTAATTTAATAATATAATTTAAATATCTTATTAATTAACCTGATTAATATTATTCTATCAAGTACCTGTTACATATATTATTTGTTAAATTTCATAAGTATGCTTTTATCGCTTAATTGTAAAACATTAAATATACAATGTTCAGAATTTTGCTAATTAATTGATGAATAAAATTCTCCTAAATTCACTTTTAATATTATTATATTTCTTTTTTTATCATAGTGTGTAATAAATAGAGACTTCCTAATATATTAGGATTGCTGCAACCATCATATACCACGATTTATTCAAATGAAAATTACGAAAAAAAAAGATTTTACTTTTATTTATAGGATTTACTTTTTCGACTAAACATTATTTAATATGTTTTCCTATTCTTACGTGTTTATTTTGTTTATTTATTTAATGTAATTCTTGACACTTTACTTTAGCTATATCTAATAAAAAAATTAGTTCATTTCACAAATTATATATTATGAACACACAGTTTGTATTAAATCTGAGTTTATTTTCATTCATATATGTGTTCATTATATATCATATATGTGGCTTTACTTTAATATATTTTTAATTTAATAAAGGTATTTTAATTATAACATATTATATTGTGATATATAAAATTTTTTATTTTATGTGTTCACTTCATATTGCAAAGAATCTAGAGAATCCTTATGATAACACTATTGATAAATCCAAATTGTTTTTTTAAGTATAATTATTATATTTTCATACAAATATCAGTCAAGGTAATTATTTTATTAAACTATATTAACTAATTTACTATTATTATATTAGTATTCTACTGAGCTATATGTAATTCGGCGTCTTCTTTAATTATTGTATTTATTTTCAAAAAAATCCATTAAATTGACACTATTCTTTTCCCATTTTTTTAGCATTCTCCTTAAATTATTTAGCATTCGTTACATGAATGAACAAAATGATGTAAACTCAAAATAATATAAAATGAGATACCCTTATGCAAAAATAATTTATTATATATACGTAATTCTTAGTTATATGTAACATTAATTCTATTAAAAATATATTTAATGAATTAAATTTAATTCTAAGTTTATATAAAATTAATGTAATTATTGATATTGTAAAAAGTAATAAAATAAAACTTCTATTCACGCCTGGACAAAAACAAAGATTGCTCCTGTTCCCATACCTGACTATAAAGCTGTTTTCCTCTCTCTGTTTATAACACCGCTTATATCCCTAAATGTTATTATTAAGAATATCCCTTATTCATGTTATATATATTATTATTCACTTGTTCTAACATTTCTGCATCATTTTAATATTTCTATTAATTTATATTCAAAGAAATTAAACGAACACTACAGTTAATTTCATAATAAGAATACATTAAAAAGGAATTTGTACTAACATGTCAAATATGAAAATGCTTTTACAATTATGTATATTTGGTTATTTAAAATATAATGGATTATATTTTTAATTTGAATAATATTTCTATAAAAGTAAACAATTTTTGAATTATTTTTATTTATCACCACTTAATGAATGTTATTATAGTTTCAAAAAATTTACTGAATTAGGGCTAATTAAACTTTTTCTCATTTGTTATATGTATACCAATTATTTAAAAAATTTTCACTGAATACAAATCTTATAAGTATCAATATATATAATTTGAATAATATTTACGAAATGAATTATTCTAATATTTATTCAACTGCATAATAATTAATTTATTTTTATGTTTCATAGTAGACATAAAACATGTTTTAAGTATCATTTTTTTTATATTCTTAAATTAGTCATTTTATTAGAAAATAATTACAGATATTCATAAAGCATTTATCATTAATTATGTAATAATATAGGCATATATGTTCTTTGAAGTGTTCGTAAAAAAATAGAAATATAATAGACTATAATTCTAATTTATAATTTAAGGTTCATTTATTATTTACATTTTTTATATCATAAAAATATTAAAAGTAATCATATAAAAGTTTTCAATATGCTTTAGTACTATATAGAAAATTTTCTTTGAAATATTTCTAAAAATGCATATATTAAAAATACTTGAAGAAATAGAAAAATAATATCTCAAAAAAAATAAGTATTATTTTCGCACGTTAACAATAATTTTCATATAAATTAAGAAAAATGTATAGGTTAGTAATAAAATAAGATATTATTTAGTTTCCTAATAAAATAATGTAATTTTTAATTTTATTTACACATTTTACAAAAATAAACCTATACAGTTATAAATTATTTTTTTGTATTTTCTGTGTATTGTACTTTTCATAATTGTGTTTTTTGTTAATTATTTTACATAGTACTCTGGTATTTATTTAAAAAAATATATATATCATGGAATCATTTATTTATATATATGATTTTTATATTCTACTAATAAATTATATCTTGAATGCTTTATAAAATATATATCTACCATATGGTACATTTTATTTTTATATACTCTTTATATATTTTAATAAGTAAAGATCATAATTAGTTATAATTCCTTATTTAACAAAATCATAAATATAATAATATATATGAAAATGAAAAAATAAACAATGAAACTATATTTTTCAATGGAATTATGTAATTTAAATGCTATAAGATATTTATGCAAAATTTTAAATATGATAAATGCGTGAAGCAAATATTATAGATATATATAATATATTAAAATTATTCCAATATTGAAATATAATTTTACTTTTATAATTATGATTTCATTACAAACTAAATATAAATTAAAACGCACGCTAATTTGTTTTCACTCTATTTGTTACTTATGAGCAATATTCAAAAAAGTGTTTTCTGAAAAATAACTGGAAATCAGACATTAAGAATTGGCATCTAATTTAATTACTAATTATATTATTCATATTAGAAAAACATTAAAAAATAATGCATACTTCTATATTATGAAACAATCATTCCATATAGAGTACACTATTTGTAGGGCACATTTTTTTAAATTTAATTTATTTTCGCGTAAGCATAATAAAAATTTTAAAAATATATATAATTTAAATAAAATCATGAAAAGTAGTGTATTCATAATATATAACATATTTATAATATCAAAATGGATATATATGATAATATTATTTTATCAATAATTATATTTATTCGTCGCTTAAAAAATATTTGTTTATAATTAAAGAAAAAAAACGTAATTATTTTCATTCAATATATATATAATTAAAAATAATCATTATTATACATGTGTAGCAGAAGAAAAATTGTGTAACAACTATAATTAATATAATATGTTAAAATATTATAAGTATAAAGGAATTAATATAATAATAAAAAGAAATCTAATATAAACTTGTGGTACATGCTTTAAATAAGTTTTGAGTTAAATTAAAAAATATTTATATACTGAATGTTATAATAAAATAATCTCTAATCTTAACCTTAATGTAATATTCATTACAATTTTAAAAAAAAACGTATACTATATAATAATAAGTTGCATATTTTAACTAAAAAAATGTAATTAAATTTAATTTATTTTTATAAATTTTAGTAGAATAATATAACTTTAAAATTACAGTAATAATAAAAAATATCGCATGTTTTTTATTTTCAAAATACAATTACAAAAGTAATATATTGTGATATATTAATTGCAATATATACACTTCAATATATAATATAAAACAGTTAATATATATTGCATATACTTAAAATAAAAAACTAATCGCCCCAACTAAAATCATGAATTCTGAAGCATAATTTACTTCCGATGTATTTTTGCATAATTTTTAAAAAAATATCCTATTGTCTTTTTAATTAAACTCTATATTTATGTTTTTCTTATATCCTTTAAAATAATTAAGAAGACATACTACATATCACAAACAGTATAATGCTATTATTAGAATAAAAATTAATGGTTATAATATTATAAATATACTTTCTACGTATTGTACAATTTTAATTGTGTAAATAATATATTTTAATATAATGTACAAATCATTATAAAAAATTTTATTTATGTTTTATTAATGTGCAATATATTTTTTTTTCATAAGAAACACATATAATCTTACTCCATATGGGGGAATCTATAGTAGCATAGAATTATTATGATATTTGTTACAACATTATAATAGCTTTTCATACAAATTTCTATTATATTTATTTAGATATTATTCATAAGTGTATGTTTTTTTAAATATTATTACTTTTATCTTATTTTAGTATGAATCTGTATATACATCATTTAATAAGTGTAATGAAGCTATGAATAGACAAAATATAAAACAAAAAACATTTCAGAATGATTGTAAGAAAAAAAAATAACAATTTTCAAATATCAGTAATACCAATGTTGAAGACATATGTTGTCAAGGTGTGCAAAATTTATATAATATATTTCATGAATCTGATTTTTCTAATGTGCAAAATATCTGTATCAAATACTTGTATTATTGGCTACATAATGATAAACTAAATAATGGAAATCATAATACAGATATTCAAAATTTATTTAAAGAATTGATTAAGATAGCTGAGGAAACTTTTTTAAAGAGTACTCAAAAAAATCATTTACAATATAACTTTGATGATTTAGAAATACTCAAGGACCTATATAACATTAATATAGAAATTGAAAACATAAAAAAATCTTATACAAGTAAGTGTAAGAGTATTATATGCGAGTCTGCAAAAAAATGTGAAGAACTATATAGTCGGCTCAAGAATGCATGTAAAACAAAATACGACTCTGGTTTACATAGGGCTATAGAAAGCATACGAAATAAACTTATTCAAGTGAATTCAATAAAAGACTGCAAAATAAATTTACCAGATATATTACATTATTTTCAGAGACAATCTTTATTAGTTTCTACTTCAATTCCTATTGTAGCAATATTATTAATATTGTGTTCTGTGCTTTTTATATATAAGGTTAATAATATGTATATTAATACTATAAAAGAATTGTTCAAACAAGATAAAAAATATATGTCCTAAAAAAATTTATATCCAATATAATATATATTTTTTTATTAGTCTACTCCATATCGTTCACGCATACAACATCCTATAAAAAGGATAAAACATATATTTAAGAATACAGATGAACGATGGAATATGATGCAACGATTTGAAATATATGGCAATATTTCATGGAATACGAGATATAATGTTCTATATAATTCTGCATATTCATGCGATTATACATATAATTACAAGAATATATTTCATTTAAAATCATATAAAAGGAAGAACCTAAATGCTTTTGTAATTTTTCCTATTAAATTATTCATATAAAAATGAAATAGGGATTATAATATAATAAAAGAATATAGGTTATTTAATAAATTTAATGTAATAATTCTAGAATAAAAATAATAGAGAATGTTATAGATATTATTTAATTCAAGGAAAATGACTAAAAGAAAAACTCATATATATAATAAATTTATCTTTTTAATATTTTGCAGTTTGCATGAATATTATTTATTTTTTTTTTGTTAAGCGTCATTTCATACATAAAATTATTTAATATAATTGAAATAAAATATTTTCATGTGTCCTACTATTCTATTATATATCATTATATAATATGTACAATCAATTATAAAAAAATTTAAATGAAAATTTATTTTTAGTTAATACGATTTTTATATTATTGATACAATATATTTTTTTACAGAGTATATTATGTACTCCAATATTTATTATATTCATTTGTAAAATTTTATTAAATGCAATATTTTTTATGTAAATCGAAGGACATTAATACTAATACACCATTTATTGTAGTATTCATATGTATTCCATTTAATAGGTCTTTTTATATTACAATATATATTTCTCTTTTGTTATATGAGTAATATCTAAATTTTTCACAAATACATAATACTAAGTATGTTAATAATCTGCATACATTTACTGAAATACAATAAAAATTAAATTTTTTTTTCGTCAAATTTAAAAAGTTTTTATATTACATATATAATATATGTGAAATTGTTCAATTATAAATAATTACTTACTATGTTTACTTAGACCTAATATTACTCAATGAGGTATTAACAAGTAATAATAAATAAATGATATAACAAAATGTCTACATAAATATAAGAAAAAGTAAAAAACACAATAAAAATGAATTACTACAACTAAATCATCAATAACGGAAATTATTTATATATCACATAATTATAAAAATATTCATAAATTAAAATCATTAATAACTGTATAATGTAAAATATATAGACTAAAAAAAATTATATTTCGTTCAAAAGCATATGGGTAATAATTAGTTATTACGTAATATTCAAATACAATACCATATAGTATTTATTTTCCCCATATTAAATTTTTCATTAAATATATGCTTCATTTTAATAGTGTATTATTTATTTCATTAATCATTATTGTTATTTTTTATTATAATAAAAGACATTCCTAGGTCTACACATTCTTGAGATATGTAATTTTATATATGATTAAATCGAATATATTTTATGTAAATAAAAGGTATAAGAGGCGCAATTCCTGAATAATTATGTATATACATTCTATAAAACGATTCTAATATATTTTTATATTATTCATAAAAAATATATAAATAATGTTAATTACTGCCTATGCAACTATATTTATACATAGATAGTAATAATGTATATATACATAATATATATTTCTTTTCTAACAATACAATATACTAAAATTTTTATAATGAAAATATATATTAAAAATATAAGAGTTTTGACAATACATAAATTTAATTTTATGTTATATATTATAGTACAAAAGAATATTGATCTATGTAAATTAATAAATATCTAATGAATTTCCATATATAAATAACGCATGCTTTTATTTGAGATATATTGATTATTCAAAGGAATACATTGTAACATAGTCTTCATATATATGTGTATTTATGTAAATAACGAAATTAGCTGTATTTATTGATATATAAATTTTATTTATTACATTACTCATAATAACTTTAACTTGTATTTATTCATGATTTCATGTATTCTTTGTCACATATATAATTGTTTAAAAGTATAATAATATATTAATAACTATTATAATTCTTATTCATCTAAATATTATAATTATAGAGTTAATTGAAAACTATTATTTTTTATTGTAATAGAAAACATTATTGTCTAAGATGATAATAAATTTCAGATAATACAAAAAATTATAGATCACATAAGTACAATTAATTAAATTAAATATCTGTTATAACATATAATAAAATGTATAATTCCTTAAAATATACTATCTTCATGAAAATGAAAAAAGTTATTATAATCTTTTACCTTTTGTTATATTGCATATTCGCGAATTTGTTATATATAAAATTTATATTAAATAAACTTAACTCCGATATAAGGCAAGGATTATACCTTTTTGTGCTTAATATTACGCGTGAATATAGAAAATATTACTTATATGATAATTAGCGTTTTAAAACATATTTAATATTATGTTTATATTTATATAGTGTTCTGTAATGTATATAAAGTATCTCTTTAGTAGTATTCTTCAAATATAATTTGAATTGTAATAATGATACGAAATAAATATATAAACTATCTATATTTAATAGATTAATTACTTTTAATTAATACAAAATTAAATAACAAAGTAGTTTATTATACTGTAAAATTAATACAATACTACTGTTTTTTTTATTGAACATTAAACATTTATATATTATATTCTCTAAAGAAATATATCTTATAATACATATAACAATTGAAAGAGAATAATATGTATTGTATAAGGATATTTTTTATATTAAATTTACATATGTATAGATGTATTATTTAAAACATATAATATAAATTAACTATTCCAATGGAATAAAAATGAATAATATATATATATCATATGTATAGCAAATTATGTGCTAAGATAATATTAAAATCTATGAAAAAAGTAAATATATATACGATGCAAATAGTAGATCTATAATTTATTTTATCCAATAATATAACACATGCAACTAGTAGGGAGATAATTAATTTTAAGAATCATAATGTATTTATTATGTTAATATAACTATTAAACATAGAATCCTAAGCATGAACCCTAAACCCAATAAACTACTAAAAAAATAAATCCAATAAGGGTATAGTATAATTTCAACATATATAGAATATTCATATTTGAAATATGATATCATAATAAACTATTTCCTAAAGGATAATTAACATAACAATGTTTTATTTTATATATATATTTTACTCATTGTTGTGTAGTTATTATTTATATACATATTTTTTTGTACTATATTATTAAATGCATTTTTGTGGTAATTGCTATAATACTTTACACATAATATCTTATAGTATATTTTATTTTGAGCTGAATTAATATTATATGAAATAACATAATACATTCCTTGGCTGTAATATATTAAAATAATTATTTCATAAAGATAAAATATCAGTTATTATCTATAGCAACTATCAACATGTCAAGTATATTATAAATATGAATTCTTTTGTTATTATAAAAAACGCAAACACACTAAAAATAGGATATAAAATATAACAAAATTATAATTCTTATTTTGACTTTATTAAACTTTATAATCATCACACCATGATAAAATTTTCCTTATAATATTATTGATTAATTTCAATTAATATCCTATTTATAGAACATCATATAAATATTTAATAATATTTATAATGACATATATTTTTTTTTTTAAATTTTAAACTGTATTATTATTCCTCAAAAAAAATATTTAATATTCTTAAATATACATTACTGTAAATTTTTATAATAATAAAATTACAATAAAAAATTATTACGTATTTACATAACTTATCCACATATAAATAATAAGAAAAATTTACGTGAAGAAATAAGAAAACTGGTAGAAAATAATATTCTTTTTATTAAAGGTGTATATAGAAATATAAGAACTTATATATTTATTCTTCATTAATTTTTTATGTAAATTTATTTTAGATCATATTCTAATTTACTAGATTTTATATTAATAATACATTACATAAAAAAATAAAAAAACTGAAAATAATATATGAATAATTATAAAAAAATTTATAAAATACAGATTTTTCAAACATATATAAATATGTAGAAATGTTTATAAATTATATAAGTTTTAAAATAATTATCTAAGGAATTAACTGTTGTAATTAGATTAAATGTATGTATTTTTAAATGCAGTAGAAAAATAATGGAAATAAAAACATAACACATGTTATTGTAAAAATATGTACAATATTTAGTGTAAATTTATCAGTTATATTTACTTTTTATAAAAAGCAGTTCATCTATAATATATATATATATCAGCAAAAATATATATATACGATTAAAAATAAAAACATCTATTAATTACTTATATTCCATAATATATAAAAAATAAATTATGATAATGATTATTTTGATAATATATACAATTAAATATAATAAAAAAAGGAATAAAATTATTCTCTCTTAAATGATATATATAATGTTCTAATAAATAATATTACATTCAACATAAAAAAAATAATACGAAATATTATGATCAAAACAAGAACACTGCTTTTCAACGATAATCGATTAATAGCAAAAATATCGAAACTTTTTTATTCATTTCACATAAAGTAACACAATGTCCACGAAGCAAGTTGTAACAGAATTATGAACCTAGATTTTATTTCAACAAAAATTTATATTACATAATTCGAAAAAATATTTATGTATGTAAACATAGGAAAAAATATTTTTTTATAAGTATTATATTAAAATTCTTTTTACAATATGTCTTTAATTTTTTGTTCGATTTTAAGAATATATTTCCCACATGTTTGAATGATTTTAATACACATAAAAATAATGGTTCATATAATGATAAAATTAAAATAAGAAATACGTGTATAAAAGTTGCTAATTCTTTAATTGTTAGTCCCCATTACAAAGATATTTTTATATCAGATTGTAGCGAACTTCTTCTCTATTTAGATTACCTAAATAAAAACTAATCTACCACTGATATAAAATCAAGTTGTAAATATTTCAACTATATGCTTAAATATATATTAAATGTTAATAAAATTCCTAAAAATAACACTAAAGATGCGTATGATATAATGATGACTCAGCACGATATAAAACATTTATATAGAGCACCTGATATATGTAAATCATATCTTATAGAACTTACTGATTATATGTTTCGGAAATTTGACAATCTTAATGACTTATATAATTTTTTTAAGCAAGAAAATGACACCTTCCCTAGGAATAGTAAATGCTTTAACAAATACCAGAGTAATACACTAGATTGTATAAATATTAATAACAACAGTTATTGTGAAGTACTGTATTCATTTAAACATCAATATATTGAAAATGTTGTAAATGAAACTTTAAATAAAGAACATTCTGAAAACAGACCTTCTTCATTGTCCACATATGTACGCATAGTTTTTCTAACACTAACATTTACAACATTTGTAATATCAACAATTATATTCATTTTATATAATGTTAAATACAAATTTAATTTATATGATGTATACAAAATTTATATTACGCGTTATAATGAAATTTGTATCTAATAAATGACATATTCACTTAAATACAACTATGTTTCTTTCTTATTAGTATACGAATTATAGATCATATTTACGATCATTGTATTTGAAAATAAAGAGATGTTTAAATAAAAAAGATGAAGAATATTTTACATTATTATATTCATTTGAGATCTCATACAAAAATTCTATTAATGGCGATTATAGAATATAATACAGTTCAGCGTATCATACTTAATCAAACTCTGACAAAATTAGTGCATTAGGCATAATCAGATCAAAAGAACACAATAATGAATACCAATATTTGTATGAAAAAATTAATAATTATACAAAAGATAATAATATAAAATTATAATTAAATTTTAAAATAATTTATATTTTTCCTGTAAATTAAAAAAATATGCTAAATGACAAATATAGAACAATGTCATATAATGAACAACAATCATAATTATTAAGAAATATCCAAAGTACAACCTATTAACAGGGGTTAATAGTTATTATATATCATATATGAATACCTTAAAATAGATGAATCCAAATTTAACTAAGTTACTAGTGTTCATAAATAATAATTTTTGTAGTTTTATTATAACTTTTAAATCTAAATGAAAAATGAAATGATATAATTATTTAAAAAAAACTTAAATAAATACAATATATATGTAAAAACTTGCTAACATAGTATTATACATACTAGTAGAATAAGTGAAACAAATAATTCCCAAATTGATATCAGATAAAATAGTTACCTTAATAATACACATCTCATGTATTGAATGTAATAAAATTTTAATTAATGAGAGATCCATGTAATTAAATTGTATTATTTTATTTGAGGAGTTATGTAAATAGTAAATTTTAAACAATGTTATCCTTTTACTCTATTAATGTATGCATTTTTCAATATTATATATACTGATAGTTTTCACATAATGAAAAATATATATAGCAATATTTTAAAAAAAATGAATATCATATTATTCATTCAATATAATTATATGCCTAAAATATTAATTATAATTTGCTCATATTTTCATAGTAATTTATAAATAATCATTATATTATTTTTATGAATCCATATTATATTTTTAATAGAATATTTATTTCGGCACATATTAATATAATTTGTCAAATAATCACACAATATATTTATCTTCATTAAGATGGTTATGTAATATATATACATATAGAAGCCATTGAATCATATATATATTAATAAATATATATTATAATTTGTATTTACTTAGTGCTCATTAATTCGCATTAATGGTTGATACTTATACATTCTCTTAAAGTATATATATGCCTTTATTTTTATAATCAGCATTAAACGATATCCTTTGGACAACTTTATTAATAATGATTATACGTAGATATTCAATATATACATAATCTTTAACATTCAGTAGTATTATTAATAACTGGATTAAGATAATATATTTTACATAATTTTTCTTATATGTTAGAATATTTCATAGATAATTTATATATTCTTTTATTAATATTTCGTGTATATTATTTATAACTATATATGTTTTAGATATTGAACCGTTATCATTGTGTCATACGTCATATATTATATTTAAATTAGATGTTATTTCCTCTTTTAACGTTTATTTCTTACATTCTTAAAATTATTTAATATATTATATTGACTACATTATAATTTTTTTTGGAGTTACGGAAATTAATCTATATACAACTAATTGTGACATTTTTTTTAGTATTAATTTTCTTTTTATATATTAATCAACTGTATTTCCACAAACTCTATGGAATAATTTTTTTTTATTAAGAATATCGAAGTGTTTTTAAAAACAAAATATATATAAGAAATATTTTATAGACTATTTACTGAATGATATAGTATAATTGACAAGCCAACATGTATAATTAAATATATATATTGTAAATAATATATGAATGAAAAAGAGCGATAAACACTAGAATTATATGGATCTATAACTTAAAGATGATATTTACATTTAATGATGAAAAAAGAAAAATTGGAATAGATATTTCATGATATCTAATTTATGGAGCTAAATTGTATTTAATGTTGATACAGAATTAATATTCTAACTTTTATAAGGATATCAAATATATATAACAAATTGTAAATACTATATTTTTGATAACCATGGAATTATTCAAAATATTATCATTATTTATTAAA
>NW_021629296.1:0-3553 GCF_002157705.1 Plasmodium gonderi | reverse complement strand
TCCATTTCTTTGAAATTTTATTAATAATATGAAAATTTTCTATTATTCTATTTTTCATCTTGGAATATTTATAAATTATATTTTTTATACAACATCCTGAGTGCTGCATACACTCATTTTTATATTTTATATTAGACGCAGGAATTTATCATATTACTCAATATAACATATTTGTTCATAAATACTGTTGGATAATTCATTCAGTAGTAATATATAGAAATGTAATACGAAAATAATAAATATTAATTAATATTGTAACACGTTGATATACATCATATTTTTTCTGAATTCATACTTTTCAAGCATATAATTTATATCAACATATATAAATAATGTTTTTCATAATCATTAAGTCACATAAAAATGATAAAAAATTATATACTTTATTTTTATCATTTCATTCTTCACTTCTCATTATGTTATACATACGATCTAAGCTAATATGTATAATTTATTAGAGATTGTTATATTAATTATTTTTCTCTCTGTAAGAACTCATTGTGTGTTATAATATAACAGCGCAATTTAATGAATCTACATATTCCAGAAATGTTCTAAGTCAATGTTAGATAAGTAGTTAGTTCAGTTCTGTTATTAATTGATTTAATTTTTCAATGAATTTAGCGTGTTATTTATGAAATTTTTATCCTATTTTTTGGTATATATTTATTTTTTTATGTTTCACGTATTTCACATTTATAAAATATAACAACATATAGGAATTAATGAATTAAATTATTTATAAAACAGATAAAATAAATAGGTATAATATAATATTTCAATATAGTATCATATACTATTATATTGTATTAACCTATCTATTATCATTAGATGCAACGTTCATATATATATGTTTTTATTACAGCATTATACATAAATATATATAATATAAATAAAATAATCATTCATATGTATTATAAAATGTTCTGTATAATAAACTATAATTTTTTACAATAAAGGATTAAAAATTATATACTAATATATATTTATTTTTTATGCACCTTTCAACTTTTAGTGCTGTATGTTAATATCTTCATGTCCCATGACTATTATTATAGTAAATATATAACCTGATAATTTATAATTATTTAAAAAAATAATTTTCATATGCTTTATAATGGTGAATAATAATATATATAATAAATATTGTATAAACATACTAATTAAACATAAAAATATCTCTATAAAAAATTGAATATTTATTATATGTTACAATAGTATATTTTATGTGTATTACAAGATTATCCCAGGAATTATTTGTAGTACATAAAAGCTTTTATTAGAAAATACATTATTCCTATAAAAAATACTAAAAAAATAAAATTAAACAAATGATTAATTTTTTGGAATTATCATATAAATTACATTTAGAGTTGTATAAATAGTATAGAACATTTTTGGATTTTTAGCAACAAAACAAATCAGAAAAGGATGCTAATAAAACCATTTTTTTTTATTGTTCCAGGTGCATGAATAAATATATATAGCATATATTATTTTTATTTATTTAAGAATGCATATATTTGATTAATCATTTTGTTTTTCATTTATATATATTTATTCATCATATATAATTTGCATAACTATATTTTATGTAACCCTAAAATATACAATAAAGAAATCTAAAGTTATAAATTTATATAAAATAATAATTTATGAAAAAAATTAAAATAAATATGATATATGAAAAAATAAGAATTTTATGACATTTTACCCATGCTTATTTTAGAATTTGTGTTTTTTGTTACATGGAATGAATATATCCTTTAATTATAGCAATCGGGTAAAAATAATATAAGAATTAATAAATTTAATATTTATAATACACATATATATGAAATCTAATACATTAATAATTTCTGTAACATGAATGTTCTCCAATATAGATCAGGCATCTCTTATATGTTCAGACTTATAATATAAAAACACTTTTTATAACATATTGTACAAAATGTGCACAGCGCAAAATTATTTATTAATAAACTCTAATGCACTTATCCAGAATTATCATTCATTACTATTAATATTTTTATTAATTATATATATGTGTGTATATTTATATAGTGATAGTAAAATACTCAATTATAATGCTTTATGTATAAATCAAAAATTATAAACATTTTTATTGCGTAACTCTTTTTAATTATTGCTAATTTTTAATGAAAACAAATGTAGTGTAAAAAAATAAACTATACAAAATAATAATTTATTATATAATTTTTTTTTCATTTTATTTTGTGTGAGGATAACTAATGCAGTATATTGTGTTATATATAAAAGGATACGATAAATGTATTTTATTTACTTATTAATATCATTAAATTCCAATATTATATATCTATTTTTCTACTATGTATATATACATTAATATGCTTATTCCTCTTGAGTATTTATATCATGGTACAATATATGAAATGGATTAACAAGAATTTAAAAAATTTTTGTAATATTTGTACATTATAAAAAATAATTCTTGTCCTAACGATATAATAGTTATACTAATACATTTATTATATAAATACATAAAAATAATAACAAACATTTATGAATTTGTTCTCATATATTTATATAATAGATAGTATCAAAGAGCGAAAAGTAGTGTATGGTTTTATATTCCTTAGCGAATACAATTTATATTATTTGATTTTAATATGTCCTTATTCGTGAAAAAGAATAAATTCATTTTTATCTAAGTGCTGCTTTTATTTTTTTTATATATTATTCCTTTTGCATTTAGATCAATTATAATGATATATTTCCTCTTTGTACTGAAGGTTTTAAGTGGGAAATAAATTATCATAGGCCTGAAAGTATAGCCAGTGCTTTAACAGAATTTTGCAGTAACTTCTACAATAATGTAGAGACATGCGCAAGAAAAAATGCCAAATTTAGTCAACATTGTCAAGTACATACTCTATATTTAGAGAATATAAATAACAATAAATCAATATCTAATGTAAAGACATGTTGTATATATTTTTTCTACAAGCTAAATGAACTACTAGAGAAATTTTCATGTCATTGTGAAGAAACAAATAATTGTTATCAAAAAATGGTGAATCTGAGCATAAGTTGGAAAAAAAATGATCAGATTTCTGAATTATTTTATATATGTAATAGGTATATTAACGAGTTAAATAAAAGTGAAATTCCAATCTTTAAAAATCTTGATGAAATCTGTAGCAATTATGACAAATTTAAAAAAAAAATCGTGCAAAAGCTTCTGATATAAGGAAATTTATACAATGTATGGATCTTTTAGCAAAAGATATAAGTTATCATAAAAACAGTTTTAAAGAATTGATACTGCTATTTAACAAAAAATAAATAAATTTTGTGAGTACGCTAGATAACACTAATTCCCATGAAAAAGCATTATTTTATTATTGCACTGATAATGAGGGTAAGGTCAAAGATATACTAAATCTAGAAGAGGTAAAACTAAATTGTGATACCTCTATACAGAGATATCCAATTACATCTGCTCTAATAAACTTAGATTTTAGTGCACAAATTAATAAGAGGTGACCTTTTCATTTTTTGCAATATTGAT
>NW_021629295.1:0-7366 GCF_002157705.1 Plasmodium gonderi | reverse complement strand
TATACTATTTATTCCTGTATATAATTATAAATATAAAACATATAAAATATACACAAGTCACATATCACTTAATGAGAAATATACTATTCATACAAATTACCATTATCTATCAATCCAGAATACATGTTCAAATTAATAATATATTAATGTTATAAATTCTAATAAGTATGAAGTCTATATATATAATAATTGTAATAAATAATTATAAACTGAACACATAAATATTATACACTAATATTATAACAAATGGATAGAAACAAAACAGTAATAAATAATAAAGAATCAAAAAATCATAAGGAAAAAATTATTATAGCTAAAAGCTAAACCCTAAACATCTAAATACCTAAAACCTAAACTTAACCTATATTTATCTTACAATTCTGAAAAAAATTACATATAGTAATGTTATTATTACAAATAAATAAGTATTTCTAATAATTTTGTAATTGTTCTGATCACAAAATATAGCAAGAAACAATTATATTCTGAATTCAGGATATGATATTTTAAATAAAAAATATATCATTTTTAGTATTCCAAAATAATTCATGTTTGAAAAAAACAAACATCATAATTATTATTAAATATTTTGAATTCAAAAATAATTGTTCAGTGAAACTAAGTACAGTAATAATTATTAAATTTTATATATGCCTAGTTCTGAAATAATAATTTTTTCTAAAAAAATAATATTTTCATATATATAAGATGTATGTTAAATAGTATTGTTATTACTTACATGGTAGATCAATATTATATATTAAATTTGTTATGGATTTTTTATTTTAATGAATATTCACGAAGAAGTATTATATTTATAATATAAATAAATTGTTCCCTATATCATACGTCAATATCGTACTAATATTTTGAAAACATTATTCATTTTTATTTACACAATGGAATATATATTATAAGAATTAGTTTATTTTTACATTAAGTATATATATTATAATATTTTAAGGATACAAAATTTCAATTGAATTTGTGTTCGCTGAAAAAATATGCATATTCCTAAAATCATAATAGACAGGTTAGTCGTAATAAAATCTCAAATAATTTGTTCTTAATTATATTTTTAATAAAATATAAGATTTATCGTATACATTATTATTTTTATTATTTATATATAATATTTGATATATTAAATTAAAAAACAATATGAATCTAAGGATTAAATGCACATGACAAATACTTCCAATAAAACAATTGTATAAAAATATATGGAAATAACTTTTTCTTTTGCTCTTCTAAAAGATCATTTATAACATGATTCATTACTATTATATAAGTAAAAAAATATAAATATAAGTATTTCTAATGTCAAGTTGTGTTGCATTTTTAACTCATTTTAGGGGATATATAAATTATATTATTTTTATATATTATTAAAGTAATTTAGATATAGCTCATGTAAAATACAGTAATTCATTCTAATCATATTCTATAAATTTTCATATATGAATAGCATTAATGTTTCGAAACTGATCTATGAACATCTTTTTGTTTTATATATATGTTTATTTTTGATAAATAATGAATACCCCTACAAAATTTGCAAAAATTATAAAAAAAAATCCCATAGAAGCATGTAAATAAATAGTATATATTAGCATTGTTTTATTTATATTTTATTACTATTATAAAAATATATATTTTATATATATAACATTATATTTAACCTTAAATTTACAATGCCTTATCATTTATGTTCATTCTAATAAATATATTTATACATTTTTTCTTTCGTTGATATAATTCAAAAATATTATTATAAGTCATAAATAAATGTATACTTTTACACCCTAATAAATTATTTTTTATTGGAATCAACCTTATTTATACATTGTTCCTATTTTTAATAAGAAAGAAGCCTATATATCATCGTACTATATATCCTTATTATTATGAATTGATATTTTATGTTTATAATATTAATCACATTATTACCTTCAATTGAAAAATAAATGTAACATAATTTGAAATGGGAATAATAGATGTACATTTTAATCATTATAATTCTAATTAAATTATTATTATTTATATGTGTTTTATTTTATATAATTCTTATAATAATGTGTTTTCTGTTATATAATACATACCCTACTACGATTTTTATTTTTACTTTAGTATAATTTAATGCGCTATTTTTCTATATGTAATGAAATGATAGATAAGCATAAAGATGATGGAGAAGATTTATGGGGAAATGACTGTAATGCCACTTTTAATAATTCATCTAGTGTTTATTCCATAAATAGAAAAATATGTCAACAAGCTTTGTTATATCTAGCTGATATACATAATATTAATGATATGTATTTAGGGGAATATGGCTGCAAATACCTGTATTATTGGATATCACCCAATCTTAATAAATGGAAAAATGACATTGACGATATCAAAAGTGTTTATATTAAACTTCTCAATTTATATGGTAATAAATTCTTGAAGGGATTAAATCACAAGTGTTATAAATATAAGGATGATATTACAGAAGATGATTTGCAAGTACTGAAAGCCATGTATGATATACGTACGTATGCTTCCAATAATAAAAAAATAGGATATGATAACGTGTATAATGGAAATGATTTTTCTGTGGCAGTAAATATAATAAAAAATCATTATGAATTACCAGTAAAAACAGAAATACGAGAAGTAGTAAAAGATCAATTAATACCGTGTAATAAAACTAACATTGGAGTACCCATTATAATCACAGTTATTGTAATGCTGATAACATCCATATTTTTATTCATGTTGTATAAGGTATGTAATTATATTATTTAATTGAATTAATAATATAATGTCTTATAATTTTTTTAAATAATTTAAAAAATAAATTTCGTAAAAAAATGTAATTTCTAATATATATATATATATACATACTTATTAGTACACAACATTAGGTTCATATTTGCGCCTCAGAGTAAAAAATATAAAACGTAACATGAATAATGACAATGAAGAATGGAATAAGAGACAATCTACAGAAATATCACGTAATATTTTGAGTGATAGCAGATACAATATATTTTATAATTTTGATTAATTTTACCATTAAGAATATAGTTAAGATAAAACATTTTAATAAATGATGTAAGATAATTATGCTCATAAGCTAATCTAAATATATATATATATATATAAAATTTACAGTAATTTTATATAAATAACGTGAGAATTAAAATTAATTCGTAGTTCAACGAGAAAATATTCAAAAATAAATAATATAATAATCATAAAAATATTATCCCCTATGTATATATGTATTAAATATAAATCTTACTATTAATATTCTTTATTGTCCGCTTTTTATTATAAAGTACATAGCATCAATGGAATTCTTATGGAGTGCAATGAGATATATATAAAATTAAAAATTATTATACATGATAATATATTTATATATACCCCAAAAAATTATTACAAAAATAATTGAAGATATATAATATTTAATACATGTATATATATAATTTGATATTACTATACAATTCTATTAAATATTACATATTACATTATGAAATACAGATACTAATAATTAATTCTAAATTATATATTTTTGTTTATAATTCATATGATATAGGTTTAATTACAAAGAATAATATGTATTTTGTCATCTGAAGTATTCATTTGTGATATTTTGTTCTGTACAATTGTGTTAGTGAACAATAATACAAAAATTACATTTTATTGTTTATAGAACACAACTTTTTCTGTATAAAATATAAATATTTAATTAAAATATTTATATTTATTTATTTAGTAAAGCACATTTAACTTAAATAGTATTGTTCAATATTTTTCTGTTAATATTAGGACAAAAAAAATATACATTTACACATTTCCCCATTACAATGTGAGTCATATTTGTACTATTATGAATATAATAATAATCGAATTTTTTAAAATATAAATGTATCATTAAATATTTATTTCCCTAAAATTATATTTTACTTTATATATATTTATACATAAAAAATATTATATTCCTATATTTTATATTAAATGTAAATATTGTTTATTTCTATATACTTATGAATAAAAATAAATAAATTTTTACGTTGAATAAAAGATAGTAATACGATTCATAAGTTAATATACTAACGATCCATAAAACGAATAATCAATAGCTGAACTTAACATTTTTTATGGAAATATATACTTAATAAGAGGATTACATTTTACATAAAAATAATAACATATAAAAAAATAAATTTCATATAAAAAGATTTTATATTTCACAAATGAATATTTAGCCTTATATATTCTACACAATTACATTGATAATCAAATAATCTTATTCTTTAACTCATATAAACTGTTATACATAATGAATCTTCCTTTTAAAAATTAAATTCCTATAATTATATAATATTAATATTTCTAAAACGTAAAAAAAAGAACAAACAATGAATAGTCCATTAACTGTGTTCTACAGAAAATAAAAGTTCATATATTAAAATTATATAAATAATACCTTTATATTTAAATTTATTTCTCACAAACATTGTGTAAAATAATATATAATTTAGACAATAACTATTCTACACATATATTTGCATCTCTTTTATATTATTTTATATTTTTCCTATGTTCACTTTTTACTTATGTGTGTTTTGAATCAAATAATTGCCAAATATCTATATTATGTATAATGTAACAACTTTTTTATTATATAAATATATAGTTTTGTTTATTTTTTAATTCTTTAAACATGCATCATTCAATTTATTAAACTTGTTACAAATTTTTTATTAAAAATGCGTACATAATTTTTTGGGGTATTACAATTATTATCACAATTTATGTATTATTTAGGAAGAACTTTATTCTATATTATATAAGCTGTAAAATATACTCGATAATAATGAGTCTGTTATGTTTCTGCATAAGTATTTTTGTAAAAATTTGTTTCTCCACATTTATTTTCCATCATTTTTCCAAAAAGGATGAGCTAATAATCTATGATTGTAATAATAGATATATTGAATATATATACTCAATAGTAACTATAACAATTTTAGTTAATTATTAAATATGCATTACTTTATTAATATTTCAATATATTACGTTTTTTTTACCTTGTGTAACATTATATTTACAGTTACAATTCCAGAAATAATTAAAAATTCAAGGAAAAATATTTTTACTGAAAATGTACTACTTCCAGTTTATGTGTATTTATAGTGTGTATTCCCTATATTATTATTTTCATGGGACTTATTATTTTCTAATAAATTTTTAGTTAAGGAGACTATGTCCTCATTTTGTGACATTGTGTTTTCAAAAGAAATTGAAATATTATTATAATATTTTATAATAGAATAACTGGAATTAATAAAATTATATTTCATAAGTATTTATATCAAGTAGCTATATAATTCCCATCATTAGTAATAATTTGTTTTCTACTGTTAATACTAGATAATGTATTATTAACCTTATTCTCCATTTTTTATTGAGATAATCATCATACGTATGCATATTCATAGATTCTTTTAACTTATTTTCCTAATAATTTTTTCATAAATAAAATAATTTAACTATTTTAATAAACGGTTTTGATATGTAAAATACGTTTCTGTTTTTACTTGTCATTTAAAATCATATCAGTTAATTTAATTGATCCAATTTTCTTCAATCAATATAATCAAATTATTCTATATTTTTCTTTAAATTTTTATTATTTAATAGATTGAAGTAAAAAATCAAAATAATATTCAGAGTTATGCGACATTTCTGATATTTATTTTCTCCAGAAACGCTTGTTTCAGTTTGATTATAAGTGACTCAAGAATTTGTGCTAAATATATAAATTAATACTTCAACATCATCATATATAGTAGAAATATGTTTAATGTGACATTCTAGTTAATATATATCCACTACTAAGTGAAATGTATTCAGAAACATATTTGAAGGAAAGTTATCATCTTTGAAATTCCAGTGGTTAAAAGGGACGTATCAATGATAATAGATATAAAAGGTTAATATAATAAAAAAACATTAATTAAAATGTTTCGAAAAATTAACATATAAAGCATAAATAATATATTTTTAATGAGTATTACTGATAAAATATCATACATTTAATTTTTTTTCCAGTATATACTCAATCCTTTATTTATACAATCAAATATATGGAGCTTATAGAATATACTGAACAAAGAAAATAGTAACATCAACAACACAATGAATGCATCCAAAGTGGAATATAAAAATATAGAACATAATCACTATAAAATTGCTTACATATAAGTATAATAATCCTAATTATCATATAATATTGCTACTGAACAAAAAAACTTTATATCAAATAAAACAAACTTGTAAGATATCCATTATATTATGGATGTAAAATGAATGCTTATACGAACCACCTCGTGTAAGTATTATTATAAAATTGTTAAGAATATTCCTAAGTAGTATGTATTATTATGTAATTAATAAAATATTTACTATGAATAACACATAGAAAGAAATGAATAATTAGAGGATTTATCCAGAAAGACCAGAAATATAATAATCTATGTGCATGTTTATAGAATAATTGGGTAAAAATGTTATATATTTCTAAATTCAGTTGATGAGAATATATACATTATTAGTATCCAGAAAAAATCTCTTTTTAAAAAGAGTAAATTTATATTATATCTACTTAAACAGAATATTATATATAAAATAAAATTAAAAATATTAAATATATAAATAAATGATCTTATAGTAATTAATATGATATAACTACTAGAATAAATGAAAAAAATCAATAAATATTGTTAATCTGTATAATTATTATTTGTATATATTATATTACCTAATGAATAAAATAAATATTCAATAATTGTATACTGTTTTCACAATGTAATTTGAACTTAAACAAACAGTGCTAACTAAAATAAAGGAGAAATATACGCGTATTAACATAATTATATCGGAAAAATGTATATAAATAAGTGGAACTTAAAAACACTTATAAAAAATAAAGCGCAAAAAATATATGTCATGTTCCTCATATGACAAAAAGAATAAATAAAATCAGGCAAAAAATATGATTACATCATTGTATCAACAAACAAAAAATATATATTATCAAATGTATTTTTTTAAAATTATTTATTCACCAAAATAAATATGAATATACACTATATTTGTTTCATTTATAGCATAATATACATCCATTCCGTCTATGTATATAACTGTCTTAGCAGTATATAAATAATGCTACCTATAACACTTGTATTCTCATATATTTCATAAATGTTCCTATAAAAAATTAACACGTATTATAAACCATATATATCAAGGAATATTTATACCTATACATTTGATTTAATAGAAGGATTTTACTTATATATAAACT
>NW_021629294.1:0-5936 GCF_002157705.1 Plasmodium gonderi | reverse complement strand
ATCCAAGGAGTATATAAATAAAAATAACTGTGCAAAATTTTTTGTGGATGGTTCCGATAATATAAATATTATCTTAGTAAATCAATTATGCAAAATATCAAGATTAATAAATTATTCTGAAAAAGAAAATTATAAATTACGAAAAATAAGTATATAATATATTATATGAACCTGTTACTTGTAGTTCACCTGAGGGTCAAAAGAAATTTATAGTTGATATAGAAGAAGAAAAAGTGAAATTATATCGAGAATATGTTCAAATATTATCACAAAAACAAATGTACTCGAATGAGAGTGACTTGAATGATGGTGACATCTGTATTGAAAAAAAAATAAATACCATTATAAAGAAGGGGAAAAAATAAAAGGATTTTATATGAAGGAACAGCTATTTTTGATTTATCTGTTTTTTTGTTATCAGTTTAATTGTATTTATGTAGAATTATGAAGAAAATATAGGTGATTATTCTGTAAATGAAGCATTTGGGGGTAGTGAAACATATAGAGAGAATGATAAGGAAGAGTACATATATTTTTATTTAGACGAAAATTGTGATTCCGAATAGGGGAATACATACTTAAACATATACAAATATTAATATATTTTAAAATTCATATTAAATATGAAGATTATTAGAATCCATTTTACATAATGTCTAATAAGTAAAAATATTAACAAATGAAATACATTTTCCGTATAAACACAATATGAAAAACAATATTTTAATGAAGACGTAATAATAATTGTAAAATAAAAGAATATATTATATATGCCTTATTTAATGTATAATTTTGTCATAATATAATAGTTAATATGTGTCCATATATGTGAGAATATAACATTAACGTGATTATTAAAAAAGAAATTGCTAATAATTACAGTAACTATGTATGTATATAACTAAAATGATTTTAAAAATAAAAACATATCCTTATGCAAAATACGAATCATAATAATTAATCCCTGAACCCTGTATATATATATTTTATTATTCTTTATTATCATATATTACCTTAATAAGGGCAATGATTTATATAATGTAATATTCATTTTGGCATTTACCTTTTTGTGTATAATTATACTATATTGTAGATATATGAAGTTTATATAATATGTATTGCTTGCATTAAATCATCAACGATACATATATAGATATTACCGGTTTATTAGTTATCTTGTGAGCTATATATTATTCTATAATTACTATTAATCGGATTATTGTATGTATGTTCAAAAGAATTTATTAAATTTAGATGATGATTAATTTTTTTATTCCGTATTCTCATTGCTTTCCTTATCATTTGTCGTAAAAATGAAAAATAAGGCGTATACTGATTATAAAGGAAATGTATAATGCTTTGATGAATAAATAAATTTTATAATATGAACTATTAATTATATGTTATATTTAAAATATGTATTTAATATAATAATAATAAATTAAATATTTTTTACCTTATATAAAATTAAAAAAATTGAAAATATTGCAATTGTTAAACCAGCTGTGCTTATGCTAACCCATGTTCCAGAGGCTGTTAATTCTAGATTTTCTGGAAATTCTACATAACTTTTTATTTCACTTGTTGATGCATTTTCAGTACGTAATTTTATTTCCAGTGCCTCTTTTTTCCGGCGTTCCAGTTCCTGCATTAACTTAGTTTTCTCTTCTTTGTAATTTGGAAGCCTCGGATTAGAAGTACTCCATGGAGTTTTCGTTCTATGCTTCTCGTATTCAACATTATAGTCATATAGTGCATTAATTAAACCTGTTATTTCTTTATTATCATCATGAAGGCACAACTTTAAAAGATTAAGATATACATTTACTACTATATTAAGTTGAGTTGTAGAACCCCATTCTAAAAATTCAATCTTATCATACAGTACATCAAGTTGGCGAAATATATTTAATATATCATCATTAATATCTTCAGCATGGTTTATACAATGCATAAGATCCTTGAATAAATTTATATTAGGTTTCTTAATATATGTAAACATATTATTGTAACAATTTTTTACGTTCCCACATACAAGAGATTTACTTTTTATTTCATTCATCAGCTTGTAGCTAAAATATTTACATCTTCTTACTTGATCATCACCTACAGTATCTTTTGTGTAGTACAAATAACTTCCAATATCAATGCAATGTGAAAAAAAAGGACATTGATCCACTGATTTCTGATTTAAGGTATTAAAACAAAATTCTCGGCATGCATTTGTTAAATGAGTATTTATCTCAGTTCCGGTATAATTGTTTTTAACCGCTTTATAATCATAATAACATCTTGGAATTATTTTATCAATCTGGACCTAAAAGAAAAAGTTATGATATATATAAATACCAAAAATAATTTCTTCAGAAAATATATATTCCTTAGTTTTGCAATGTATCAATGATTAAAACTATTGAATATAATTATAATTTTAATCCGAGAACATATCATACCTTATGCAATGCAGAATTTTGAGCAATCATTTCCGTCTTATATAACTAAATTAATATGAAAAATACTTTATTACTATTATGAAAAACTTACGCTTCTTAAATATATAAGTATGAATACTAAATAGATACCATAGGAAATATACTAAAAAAAAATTATTTTTAATTTATTCTTTTTATATAATAAACAATGTATTATTTATCAATATAAATAATATATACTTTTTATCATATAAAAATATTATATGAATAATAAGTTTATAATTTTCTATCTATATAAAAGCAATAAATTATGAAAAATATATTAATAATATTGTTTTAATATATAATACTCTTATAATCGTATAATCTTTAGATATAATTATTAAAACGATAAGTGCACTAATATAATATAAAATTTGCCACAGTTTTTATATATACATTTATCAATTCCTTTATCACTTTAAAATACATAATCCTGTTATGAATTGAGTAGACATAGAGTTTATTGTTCACGTTAATGCTCTTGTATTCTGTATTATATATTAGAATTTTGTGTTTTTGTTATAACTGCGAATGATCATTTAATTAAATTATTAAGTAAAACAGCTGATTTATAGTATTAATATTTTTTGTATCTGTAAATTACATTCTAAATCATTGGAAATATATATTAATAATTTTAAAATTATGTATAATTTAATAAAATAGTATATTATTCAATGTAAATTAGTATAATAATTGTGCATATATATTTTTTTAAGATTATCAAGTAAGAAGCATAAATTTACTTATGATAAAAAAATAATACAATAGTATTAATATAATATTATTATAATATATTTATATATAACATTAAGGGTTATATTTGTCAATTATATAAGATATGAATATATAATTATAAATTACAGTATGTGTTATGAAAAATTTGAATAAACATAGTGAAGATTATTATTTAATGTTGTTAAATAAAAATTATATATTACGCATAATAAAGCATAATATTAATCTAAGTTATGATTTTTTTTTTTTAACCAAATGAAACATTTACACTGTTTTATTTTAAAATTTATTCCACCATATCTCTAAATTATTTTCCATAATTTTCCTTTATCATTTTTAAAAGAATGTTGTACATATGTATTTTTTTATATATACTGAAAAGTTATCAAGAAGGAAAAAATAAAATTTTATTCAACAATAAAGCAGCAATTAAATAATTATTTATCTTAAATTTAACAATAAATAATTCTTCGTTTGTATTCTTTAGTTTAATTATAATAAAGTATGAATTTTTTCATGTATAGAACTTTTTTTTTAATTTTACACATATTTTTTCTAATGATCAAGTATTTGCTGTCTCTTTAAATGTACATATATTATATGAAAGGCAAGAACGCATAACATTTGAAGAATTATTTTATTTATGAAATTAATAATTAAATATATTATCGGTGGTTAATATATGTAACTATATTAATGAAAAGAATGACATCATTACTATAATCATCCTATAAAATTTATACATTAAATCTAGGAATTATAATTCAAAACATATTAGTTTCATTATGTTTATATAAAAAAATATAAGAAAAGTGTTAAATAACTATAGGAAAAGTGTACGTTATTAATTTATAAATAAGCAATTTTATGTTCTCCTGTATGCCGCTCTATAGTTTCATTACTTACATGATAATAAAATATGGAATATTACATATAATGTTTGCATTAATAACATTATTTTAAGAAATTCTTGTCTTATATACTTGCCATACTTTTTTACCTCGTTAGATATTTGAAGATCCTGGACTAAATTTATTCTTACATAGGTATTGATATAATTTATATCCACATTCTATATGTTCATAAAATTATTACGAATACTATTAAATTTAATGCAATGTAACTACCTTAATTCTAAAAGTATATATGAAGTAATATGTTTTCATATTTGATTTCATAATTTTATAAAGACTTATATTATAAATTTCTTACACGTTTATATATAAAAAAAATTTTGCATCAACTGGAACATTTATATATTTTTAATTATGAAAATAACACAAATATATATTTCTCATTATAATGAGTGGGTTTGATCCATCTTCGACTGAGCCTATACATTTTTATGCGCATTATTTCATATATATATAGAATTAATTCTTATATAATAGTCAGAACATATGTTATTAAAATTATTTTTTATACTAATATTTGATCGTTTCTAAGCTATATTATCTTATATAATAATGCATAATCGAAGTAAACTCGGTAAATTAAATAATGTTGTATATACTTAAGCTATACTCACAACTATTTTGAGGTGGACTATTATAAACAGTAAACATAGAAAATTAGCTATTTCTTATCGTTTAAATGATATTAAATTTATGATCCTTTTCTAAATAATATATTTAATACTTCCGCTGGTATATTATTTTTTCTATTAGGCCATACTAGGAAGGAACAAAATAGAAGAGTAATTGTTATAATAATTAAGAAAAAAAATTGTCTCCTAATATATTAGAATTTTAACATATGCAAAATTTAGGAAATATGTTAATATATATAGTTCATATTTTCTATAATAATTACATTATTTAATATAACGTAAGATAAAATATATTAAGAATGAGAAATAATTCTCAATTTTTATAATAATATTTTAATTGAAATTTACATATTTATTAATTTGAATAACAATGTATTTAATAAATTTTTTAAAATCTATTAAAGACTAATTTTTTTCTTAAGCAGAACTATTTTTATATAACATTAAAGCATGTCACACGAAATTGTTAAATCTTATTTATATGATATATATAATAGATGTACACTTAACATTCATTGATTATAATTGAATTGGTAGCCAAAAAAAATAAAGTTTTATATATATATAAAATTAATATATTTTATATTCCAATAAGTAAATTAGAATATATATCTTCTTTTTTTCTTATGTAATGGAGCATACACTGTAAAAATATATTATTTAAAATACATATAGCTTATTGATAATACTATGAAAATATAATTTTAATTATATTAAAAATCCATTCTTATGAAAATATGGATATATATCACAAAAAATGTAAATACGTTTTGTGGAAAATATGTTTCTCAATGAAATGTAGACATAAATTCATATATTTTTATAATATGACAAAAATACTTATTACATATATCTCTGTAGATTTATTATATATTAATATGATACGATATTATTAATAACAGTGATTAATAAACAAACAATACTGAACTGATGATGTATATAAGAATGTTATGGTGCATGATATCATATATATATAATGCCATAAAGGGAGCGATAATATAGTATCCTTATAAGAAAAAAAATCTATGAATAATATATTTGCAAATAAAAAATAAAAAAATATGTATACGAAAAAATAAATTATTAAATAATATTGTAACCAATATACATTTTAAAAAAATTATAATGTAAATGCATTGCAATATTTTATTTAATACACATAAATGTAATATAAT
>NW_021629293.1:22946-23080 GCF_002157705.1 Plasmodium gonderi | reverse complement strand
AAAATATAAATATACGACAAACTAACAAGTTCATAGAAAATTATATAAAAATATTACAATTTTTCTTAGACAATTATATCTATTATGGAAATATATGTAGCCGTGTATACTGCATATATATAAAATAGAACAAT
>NW_021629293.1:0-22766 GCF_002157705.1 Plasmodium gonderi | reverse complement strand
ATAAAAATAAATTTCATGAGCATATATCTCGTGTGATATTTTGGGTGTACTACATTTCAACATAATGCATAGTGCACAAAACACAAATATTATATATTTCTTAATAATTGCTATATAGAATACATAATAAAATGTTGTTCCTGTAATTAATATAATTGTAGCTTAATACACAAATAATAAATCCCATATGGGTGATATAATAGGGCATTATACCCTTCATTCCCGTACAATCAGAAACTGATTAAGAATACAATGACGTTTAACTATTTTTTTCTTATTTTAATATTTAGTCCTCCATGAATATAAAAAATACCAATTTTGTTTTATATATACGTCCATTTCGCTTGCGGAAGATTCCATTATGACAATTTATTGTATAAATTAATATATAACTACAAAAAATAAGTATCATAGGACATTAAATAATTTGTGTTATCAAAATAATAAATTATTTTGATTATATATATTACTCATAATATGGCTTAGATAAATATAGCTATAAGTTCTGATGTCATTGCTATGTAGACGCACCAAAATAAGTGAATTAAAACAATATTCATGAATAATAATTTAAAAAATAATCATTGAAATATATGACTTGATAAATACAAGCTTGTATTCCACTGCATAAATATATTTTATAGCAAGAATTAATAGCATATTACTAAATAAAATATAGTAAGGTCACTGAGTAGATGAAAAATACTGGTAAATATAAATAAACGAAGTTCTTTATAGACGAAAATATTTGTGTATTATCCATTTAAAAGGATAATAGAGCTCTATAATATTATATTTAAATATACATGAATTGAGTTTCACAATATATTTTTAAAAATTTAATAATACCAAATGATATGAAATATGTACGACATCAAAATTATGTTAAAAAAATTTAAAGCATAATGGAGATGTATGTTATTCTTTTTAATGTATATATATATATTTTAAAAAATAAATATTTTTCAAAAAATATAACATATATTTTAATTATTATTCAGTATTCAATGCCTATTGTAGACATGAGGCACAACTTTCATGGTTTTCATATTAGTGTAATGAAACACTTATGGCTTTTATAATGTATAAATACTTTATATTATTATATAAATTTATTTTTGTCACAACATTTTTTGAAAAAAATAATATATAAATATATTATTATCATTTCAAATTTTTACACCACATCCTTACTACATCCGGTATAAATAAACAATAAAGAAATGGACAGTTATTATTTTATTTTGAATTCTTTAACATTATTCTTAATGTAAAAAAGAATATTTCTAAATAAGGATATATAAATGTATATTTTTTCTTATCTATTATACTTATATGAAATTACATCACATATGGAATTATATAAATAAATGTTAACATAGGGTATACATTTAGAACTGCACAGAACAAAAAATATATGCAACATTACTTAGCATGTAATATTAAGAGCAAGATGTGTTTTTTTTCAATGAAACATTTATTAATTTTTTTAAATGTGTAATTTTTCATTCATATTACTATTATTATATATGCGTACATTTTTTTTTTCTATTTTTTTAATGTAATATAATGAGCATTAATAGTTAACTTTATACTTCCCCATAAGTTTTGCAAAAATCCTTTGTATTTTACAGCATATAATTATTAATAATAAACGATAAAATTTCCCCCTTATATATTAACATATCTACTTATTATTCTCAAAGTAACATGTATCATAAAAAAATTAATTTATATATTTTTGAAATGCGTGCAATTTTAGCAAATTTACACTGGCATGAGTTTATTATAGAATGAATAAGCAAGTTTTCTAACTAGCTATAATTAAGTTTAATAATATGTTTAACAAATATTCTGTGATGCAGTATACATCTATAAAAATTTTACTAAAAAATATAATTAAACACTACACTTAACATAATTCATTTTATAAATAAATTATAATTTTTTACTAATGATAATTTATATAAATATTAAATCATTTTTTTAAGGACTTATATTATTAACTATTTATTAATTTTTATAAAAATGCAGACTAAATAATTTTTTTATTCAAACATATTATGTCAACAAGAAAATCATATATATTTCGTATAAATTAGTATGATTTATTGTGTAAAATATTTATTTTGTTGTATAAATTGTTAATATACATTCTATTTGAAATGTTAAATTTTATGGAATGTATTAAATGAATTCTAAAATGTTATATGTGTTAAGACAAAGGTGATAATAGTAATAGTAAATATCTAACTATTATTCTTTTTTATTTGTCAAATGTGATATATCTAATATATATTCTTTATTACATATATTTAATCCGATAATGTCAAATAATGCCTATATATAATTTAATTTTATTTAATGCCTAGAAATTTGAGTAATATTTGATTATGTAACAAGTCATAAAATGTATTTTATTATAGAATAATCTTAAATTAAAAATAACGTGTGCCACATAATATATTTAGTATCTTATGGACTACATTGCTATTATTCGGTTAAATTATTATAATATTAGTCATAATAAATAATAAAGCATTAGTTGTATAAAAACTTCATACGCATTATATATAATTAAAATTGTAATATTATATATAATCCACAATAATAATATTTCAAAGTTCAATAAAATTATGCTTAATATATGAATATGTATTTAATGAGCATGTATATTTATAGTATAAAACTATATTTGAATCTCTTATCATATGCTTAATTATATTAAATTAACTTCATGTTATATATTTTTTGAATACATAAATAAAATTCATTTATAATATTTTAAATACAATTTAAGAAGCTTAACTATTTTTTTGCTTTGTTTGTAATGAAATTATTACAGCCTTAACCATAGTATGATTCTTAATTAAGATGCCTTTATTTTTATTATGTTTTGATTAATGATTAGGAATGAAATGAATTTTACATATTTAACCAAGTACTTGTTTATTTTTTTTTATATATTTTTTCATGATATATATATATTAATATTCATATCATATATAACTGATTGCTACTATATTATATGAAAACGAAAAATTGCTGTCCTGTGAGAATAGTAGATAACTTATCGTGTATTATTTTTCCATCAGTTTAGAATTATGTGTGAAGAATAGAGAAATATTTAAATAAATATATCCTTTTATGGGAAAATATATTCTTATATAGATATAATTTAAATATATAAAAATTTATTCTTCATGTAAAATTCTATGTCTTATTAATTTTGTATTTTTTTTCTTTTTTGAAGATGCATATATTGTATCAACCTAATATAATATGTGTTAAGCATAATTTGTATTACAAACTGTATAATTTTGAAAATAGTATATTGTTTAAAATTAAATTTGGACAATTGGACTATGTTAAATCATTGCTTATATTAGATGATAAATAAAATCTTGTAGAAAAAAAAAAATGATAGAATAAATTCATTGTTAGATTTTTTTATGAAATATAAGAATTATGCAATTATGGATTCATTATTAAATCTGCAGAAGATCCTAAACTTTATTATTATAATTTTTAAATGGCTTAATATGTTTTAAGTTTTTTTAGAGTGTAATTGATTTTACATTATTGAGGTATAATAATCATCTATTTATTTCCTATGTAAATTATACTTTTTTCAAAAATATTACATAATGCTAGCAATCTAACAAAATATAATCCATGATAAATTATTTTTTTAAGCTAATAATATTTTTGTTCGAATATATTTTTCGTTATATTTATTAACAAGTCTATTTATAAATAAAATTCTATGATTATACGTTTTATGTTAAATATAATATGCGTAACAAATTATATACATTCTTATGCACAGTTATTTTATTTTTTTTGGAAAAATCTATATATAGTATTTATATTGTTATTAATTTGACCTAACAAAACATATTTATTTAATAATCCTTTGCAACGCCTTATTATGATATATAGCTTGGAAGGTTATATGTCTATATTTCATATTATTACTACTATCTTAATCTATAAAAGAATTATGTACTATTTATTTATAAAGATTTTTACATATATTATTATTTATAAATGTTAAATTTAAAACTTTTGTATATTATTTTATAATTTTTTTATAGTTATATAGATCAATATAGAATTGAACATTACGTTAAATTAACATGGAAGGAAATGTATTGGATATAAATCTGCTGGGTAGAAATGTTAGTTCTTTTGCTTAATTTTTCATAAAATGATATTGTGATATATACAACATTTTGTACTTTATATAGTGCATTGGAACATTAGAATATGAATTTATTATTATAAATTTTATGTATTTTTTTTTGTAACTTTAGTATCCCTTTTTAAGTGAGTCATGTAAATTATATGATAAACTTGATGAAACTGTGGAAGAAAATGATCATAACATATTATATAGGAAATTATGCGAACAAATTGTGAGTAATTTGAAAATTAAAAACCAACAGTATTATGAATTGTGTAAAAAACTTGCCAGGAATTTGAATATATTTTGCAGTGGTACAAACGAATGCAACATTCAGCCTAATTGTCAAATTTTAAATGATTGGTTGTACAATTCTATGAAAAAATATAATATATTTAATGGATTTATTAATCTTTTGTTCTATCGTATGAATAGTATAACTCATAAATTATACTATAAAAATATGTGTCCATATTATAATTACGATAAAAACTATGTAGAACCGATTAATATTGTAAAGCTAAATATTTTTGGGTACAATATGCATACTATTGTGAGTATATTTAAGAATAATGAATATTTTAACAAATTAAGCGTAGATTTTATTAAGAAGGTTCTAAATATATATGAACATATGAATTACAAGTATTGTTTTAAGGAGAATAAAAAGGATAGGAAAAAAATAAATACATGTTCATATCTAGAGAGTTTTATTAATTCTTATAATATATATATATGTAATAACGAAAAACTAAAAAATAAAATACCATCATTATCATCTGACAATAGTGTTAATTTTATTGGATGTAAATCGACTGATAAAATAAAAACATTACAAATAACACATGATATAGAAATATTAGCATCTGAAGAAGCTGTTGATTCTCGCTTGTTCGGAAATGGTGATGAATTTATCTCATCAAAAGAGCATGAACATAATAATTCATTGTTTTCCACAATAAAATTGTTATTCACGGTTATTGCTACAATTTCCGGAGGAACTTCCATTTTGCTGTTATTTTACAAGGTGAATATAATTTTCCTTAGATAATATGAAAAAGAGTGCAAGCAATTTTTTACATTATGTATTCCTAATAAATAAAAAAAATATATAAAGTATTTACAATTATATAATATTATTATTTTTTTTTTTATAAGTTCACCCCAGTTCGTAGCTTGTTTCGTTCCAGACAAAAAGTAAAAATAACAAGAAATAATTATGTTGAAGATGAGGAAAAAGAGTTATTCTATCAAATGCCAGATAATATGAATATAAATTCACATAATCAGATATATGATATAGCATATACAAATTTATGAATATAAAAATTATAATATTGTATTCAAATAGTGTTTATTACCATAAATATTATGAATCATTTTAAATATTCATTCAGTTGTGACCATGAAAGGACAACAAGCTATCGAATATGTGGTATCATAAAAATATTAAATAACGCCCTTATATAACATAAACATACAAAATCATCATAATATACATAAATTGAATGAAATAATAAAACATAATAATATTTATATAATATAGAAAAGTAATTTTATGATATAAACAACTTAACATACATAAGAGAAAAATATTATGAATCCCCAATATATGAATAATATTATATCTCATAGAATTATTATATATGTTATTCATAAAATGTATTTTACATGTAAGTATAAAAATTTGCACGAATAAATATAAAAAATATCAGTTAAATGTAACATGACCCCAAGAAAATGCAATAATTCGAACGAATATATGTGTATATTATGTGAACATCATAATTTCTTAATGTAACCAATATTAATATATATTAAATTAAAAATAGGATTTATAAAGAATATACAGATAAAGAAAAATTTTTATTCCAATAAAATAAAAATTAAAGCATTACATTTCACATTAATATAAATACTCAAGCTCATATTGCGCTCTATGAATAAAAGAACATTTTACAATCGAGGTTATATTAATACGTAAACAAACAATATTAAAAATTTTTTATGACTTAGTGGATAAATAATACATTGATATTAAACAAAAATAAATATATATTTTCAAAAAATGGTACTTACATTCTAATGAAAAAATTTACAAATATTTGTTACACTTATTCATTATGTACATTATTTATTCATATATTAAATTGCATAATATTATATAGAATAGGGTTCATATAAAATAAATAATTGAAAAATATTCAGCATGACTATATAAGCTTTGAATATTTTAGTATTCCTAATGCAAGAACGAACCTTATGCAAGAAATGAAACTGCAATTTAAAAATTTATATTTATATAATATTATAACTACGGCTATGTAAAATACCAATACATTAACTTATGCAGATAAATATATTAAAATGAAGAATAATAATAATGAACAATCAAATTCAATGCAATCTTAGCACAAAAACAGGTAACGAGCTTGTAACATAATGTCATAATATATGTTAAATGGTAATTCTAATAATAATTTATAAAGAAACTATAAAAATTTATTTTCAAAGGTATTAAAATCATTATTATGGTGAATATTATTTTTTAACTGTATATAATATATTGAAAACTAATACTATTATATCCGGTTTTTGTAAAAATAAATGTTAAAAATATTTCTATTGATATCATTTGAATTCTGAGCGATTTTTATATTTTAAGTGTACATTTGATGATTCAAACACAATTATAAAATAAAAATGATGAAAAAAATAAAATTATTAGGGCATAAATAAGTGTAAAATCATATATAACATTTTGAAAGCTGTATTAAGAAATCATAGAACAAAGTGCAAGTTACACCTCAATAAGGGTATTATAAGACGAGTAGCTAAAAATAGTATATATGCTATTACATTTATATATTAAAGAAATAATTGCATTAGTGTTCTTATACAATAATTTTATAACTAATAATTTTTTTTTTTTTTAGAAATGTACAATGTTCTTATAATTATATATTTTGATTATGAACATACTATAAGTGTGTATAAATTTAATGACTTTTAAAAAAATAAAAAAGAGCAAAAATATAATGAAAAAACAAGTACATATATTTCGAAAAAAAAATTTTAATTTTTTGCACTGATATAAATAGTACTTTATTTTTTTGCGTATTCTATTTCATTAACAAAGTATTATTATTTTTATTTCATATTTGCCGTTTTCATAAATGCACTATATATATGTGAATTGAAATTGTCCAAAGTTTATATAATACAAAACAAACGCCAGTATTCTTCATGTTATTAAGCTAAAATACACAATGTACATGTTATATGTAAAATACTATAATATATATTTTTTTCCTTCATTCTGTATCTATATATATAAAAATATAATATTCGATAAAAGATGATGGCTTAAAAAATGTACATAATTTCAGGGAAAACATTTATTTTATATATATAACACAATTATTAACATAAAAATTCAACTTTAAAAACTCCTATATTTTATTTTTCTTATATTTTTGAGTGTCCATACTAAATCATATATGCTAAAGTAGAAATATACATAATATAAATCCACTTGATATGAATTAAAATCAGAAAAAAAATAGGAAAAAATAATAAATATAATAAAACTAGAAAAAATGTAAAAATTAAATGAAATTCTACAATTATTTTATCCCATTATAAATTGTATACATGTATAGCATAATTAATCATATTGTAACATAAAAATTAGGACACATAACAATATCTCTAAAAATACTTAATTCAAATATAAAGAATTATGTAACACATTATTATTATTATTTAGACACATGGTGATTTAATGGAAATACATTTGTCAACAGTGCTATATAAAATAATATCCGTATATATATGTACATATATATACATGAAAAATTTATATAACTTTGTTTACATAATATCTCAACTTATATTTTTTAAATACATTATAAAACATGATAAAATATATAATATCATTATATTTTATTATTCCAAACCCCCCTTTTCATTTAAACATCGTTGCAATCTATCTAGACAAATGGAAAATATGCTCCTATTATTAGCAATCACTATTTATCAACTACATAAGTATATTGTGGATGTGAAAATGTTATCTATTTTTAGAAATAATATTATGACATAAAGTAATTTATATATATTTTTCTTTTATGTTATATAAAACTTAATGAATTTTTAGGTGAGGACATTAGGAGAAAAATTATCATAATTATTTGCATGCAATACCTATATACGATATAAAGAAAATATATTCTTCAAATTATATACCTAATTCTATAACTAGGAATAGTTATATAGTATATGATGTTCCTCATTCTTTGAAATATTGTAGGATTTTTAATATTCCTGTAATATATCACATTCTTCTTCGTTATTAATGCAGTTCTTAATTCTACTTACTATTCAACGGCACGAGGTTACATCAAATATGACGAAATAATATGCAATACAAAAAGCATTTGCATTATCTATATAACTTATATATCATTAATTTCTTTTTAAATTATTTATAATTATGAATTTATAGAATAATTAATTATACATAATATCCCTAAAAACTTTATACACAATAAATAATATAAATAATATTACTAATTTAATAATAATTAGATCAAAAGAACGAATTACTATCTTACCTTTTTCGAAGTAGGATAACAATATATATTGAATTGTGAAATCATATAAACATTCCTTTATATATTAAAATCATTTCTAAAGTCTTCTAATGCGTTACAAAAAAATTTGCTCTTATTCTATTTATATTTTATCTTTTGTTTCAAATGTATATATCAAAGCATTTTTGATCCAATAAGACTTTTTTTTCCTTTGAACATTAATAAGAGTCATCCAAAATAATTATTTATTAAGACAATCACATAAATATCATAGAGTTTATTCATTTCATTTTCGGTATATATAACGTTCATTTAATCATTACAAATAGGCTCTGTTGTACTATAGATATATAGAATAAACAATACTTGATAAAGCTTTTTAGAATAGATATTTTTATCGCTATTTTGAGGTTAGTGTATATCCGAAGGTATTAGTATTTATAACTTCCTTCTTATATTATTTCATAAAATGTATTTTGAATTTTTTTTACAGATTACATGGTATAGATTCCCATTGTATTATTGTCATAATAAAGAGTTTTTGGAAATATTTGATTTACATTTAAATATTGTGCTATCAGCTCTTTTCCAGTGTGTTTATAGAACTATTCTTTAAAAATTTTGATACATATAATAAATTCAGAAATGTATATTAAAGAAAAGAAGTTATAGAATGCTACATAAGTGTATACACTTGAATAAAATTTTATAAGATATATAAAAATTTGATATACGTTTAATATACAACCGAAATTTATGCAAATTTATTCAGATATAAAACTATGTTCTCCATTTGAGAATACATTTTATATTTTTTAATTAAAAAAAATGGAAATATTAAATATATGAAAATACAAATATATATTTTTTTACAATAATATGATGTAATATAATGAAATAGTACATTCAATATTTTATAATTATAGAATTCCGTAAAAAGATATTCTACATAATTCATAACTATTATATATAATATAAAATGCTATTAGAACTATCTTACATGTGTTACATTTTGTTAATATATTTAACAAAAAAATGAAAACATAAAAGATTTATACAAAAGTTCATGTACATGTAAAATGCAATAAGAGGCACATATACATGCAATAATATATATATAGAAAAATATAATACATAAATTATTTCATAATATTAGGGTTCCACAAATCATACACTATTATTCACTTAAGCATTGTATGCTATTTGTAACTATATATAAATAAGTATTAATGTCATAATGTATACATGAAAAATATGTAAGAAGTAAGAAGTTGTAATTATCCTCATATTATATTTGTATGCAGCAATTGTTTAATCCACAAATTTATACAATACTCATAAGATAAAAAAGTGTTCTTTAATGAATATATACATAAATAAATTTAATATATAAATTAAAAACTTTAATTAATATTAATCATAAATTTAACTATATTTGACATAACACATCATTACACCTCAATATTTTTTTAAATTAATTAAATATAATTCATGAAATTAATACATAAGTTTTAATTATAAGAAGATTTTTTATATAAATATTATGATGTTAAGCATTCCAATCCTCAGAAACTTGAATCCTAAACATATAAATTGTTAAAAATCATTAATGGTTAATAAATTATTATTTTAGGAAAAATATTTTAATAAAATTCTGTAAATATTGCATTTTATAGGAATAACATATCTAATATATGTTTCATATAAAAACATGGTATGAATTTTGTTTTTTTAATCAATAATACATATAAAATAAAAAAAAAAAGTGCATAAAAATTATATACCTTATATTACCCCTAGAAAAAGGAAAAAAATATATATCTAATTTTTAATGAACTAAACTTTTATAAATTAAATTCTACGTTTTAATACCGGTTTCATATGAAGTGCAGAATATATTTGCTTTAACATAATTGTAGTATATATTTTTTATAATGTGTAATATAAATATACTAAAAAAAAATTAATTCCATATTGGATAATATCTTAATATAAAAATTAAACAAATTCATTATATAATAAAATAAACATTTTTTTCTTAAAATATTATCATTTTTATGAAAACTTTTGTTACAATAAACAATTTATAAAAAAAAACTATAAATGTAAAATATTCAAATATATAATATTTGAAAATTGTTATTTTATTATTCTCCACGTATTAATATATATATTAAACTTATTTTAACTGAATAATTGTATTCGTTTGAAAATATCTTCCTACAAAATCGGTATATTTTATATATATAAAAAATATATTGGGTCATATGGTTATATTAAATGCTATATAATACTAAATTATTTATTTATACACCATAGCGTTTTAGAAAATATTCGCACGTTTTTTTATGAGATATTTTTCTATGTATAAATATCTATTAATTTAATAATGGAAAATTATGAAATGATTTCTTAAGAAAATATTTTTGCTGTAAACTACCATATAAATACGTATATACATTTATATCCAATTTTTATTGAGATCTATTGTGTATAAAAATATTTAGTCAGAAAAAATTCTTTTGTTAAATAATAATATATTAATTTTAATGTCACATTGATAATTAGTAATATATCCAATGATCTTCTATTTATAAAAATATTATAATCTTTGGTTCATTATTCAATTTTATTAAATAATTCCAGTGTTATATGTCTATTTCTCTTAGCATTTATCTATATGTTAATATTAATTCCTTAGATATATTGAATACTAACACTATATTTTGATATATAGCAAAATTTAATCAATATTTAAAAATATTTTCAGAAGTATATATTTTACAAAAACTAATTTATTTTACACTAATATAATATATTCCCACACATTTTTCAAATGTATCTAGGTATTACTAAAAATATTAATTTTTTCCCATAATTTAATTCATACATATATTACATAATGGACGGACGTACAGGAACGAACAATAATGTACACTTCTATTTGTTTTTATGAATATAATTTATATTATAAAAATTAAAATATACCTGAATTACAAAAATTATGAGCATGATTTATATTTTACATATTGTTTTCATAGTGTATACTCTGTAACTTACATTTTCAGTTCGATTTTAGTAAGATATTCCCCACATGTTTTTATGAATATTATATACAAACAAGAATTCCTAGAGGTGATGATAAGGCAATTAAAAACAAGTGCCAACATTTTAGAAGTAACGTTGGAGTTAGCGAAAATAAACAAAATTTTCTGTCATATTGCAAGGATCTTTTTAATTATATAGATTATGTAATCAAAAAGTCATTCATAATGGATATAAAATCAAATTGTATATATTTAAATTTTGAACTAAATTATGCTCAAAAGTATTATGGTTTTTCTAAAAAAAATACTAAAGATAATTTCGAATCAATGATTAATGTTAAAGAAAATACAATATATAAGAGCATGTATGACACATGTGCGGTTCATATTAATGACCTTGATGATGACACATTTTCAAAAATTGACAAACTATCTGAATTAAATAAAATATTTTATAGTAATAATTTTACATGTCTACGTTCTAGTGATTGTTATAAAAAATACAAGGAACTTGTACAGATGTCTGAAAATTATAATAATACGAGTTTTCATAAATTATTAAAGCGTTTTAAGGAAGAAAATATGGAATATTTGATAGATTTATTTCCAATTTCTCAAATATGTGAAATCACACCTTGTTCTTCTAGGACAAGTTCAGGTATCATTATAATAACATTACTAATAGTTTCGTTTACGACATTAATAATTACATGTTTCTTACATAAGGTTAATAATAATTTTTATATACTTAATATTTAATAGTATTAAAATTTACATTATAAAGAATTATAAAACATTTATTTAAAAATAATAGCACATTATTATATCATATTGCTTCTTCATTATAAGTATACTATTTATCGTACCTTTTTACAACCAATGATAAGTAAGTTAAGAAGAAAATTTAACAAAAATAATAAGGATTATATAAGCTTAATAGATACATATGAAACAGAATTCGATAGATTAAGTGAGAATAAGCACCAGGTGTCTTATACTTACTCAGAATCCTATTAAAAAACTGAACACATTATTTAATGTATATAACGTAATTTCATATACACAATAAAATTAGAGAAAATATGTTTTCATTACAATAATAAAAAGAATAGTAATAACAATGAATTACATTTGAACGATGAAAAAATTTTAAAGTATTCTAATTATTGTATGATTTAAGATAATAAGCAAAATATAATGTTTGAAATATTTCCTTATAATGAACAAAAATTAGACTAACAATAAAGAAATAATAACTGTATGAAATCTGTATGTATCAATTAAAATTATTGAATATTATATATAAATATACAAAATATACAAATACTTAAGTCTAATATACTTTATATGTATATAAAGATATATTCATAAAATATGGTTTTCTTTTTTTATCAGAATAATACAATAAAGGGAATTATATATTCAAAAAAAAATAATTGAATAACATGTTAACTAAATTTATAAACGACATAATCCAAGAGTATATTTGAAATAGACTCTTAAAATTTAATGACTAATATTTAATTTTACATTCTCATAGACTCAGAAATAACATGAACGTAATGAATAATACTAATGATAAAGTCTTTTATTTATATATGATATAATAAAAATTGGCTTATTTAAATAATATTTTATATTATAAACCTGGTCATATAATATATATAATAAAAATTATATATATATAAATGAAAAATATGGTGCCAAATTTCAGAATAAATTAATTATAGTGCATTAATCATAATTACATAAAAATAGAACTATTATAAATTATTATATTCCTAAATAAATATAGTTTTTTCAAATTATTAAATTATATAATCTTTGCAATAAGTACATATATTTTTTAAACTTATATATTTTGTAGAACAATAAGTATTTATGTAATCTATAAATATATTATAAGACCAATCTATGAATAACTATAAATTATATCCTATTAATTATAATTTTGGCTAATGCAATAGGATAATAGGACAACAAAAATGAAAATATAATATAATTATACTAACAATTAAATTTAAGCATATATAATATTATTAATTTTGAATTTTCATAGTTCTCAAATGAAACAATGCATAATACATAAGTGGTAATTTTATAAATAGAAAAACAGAATATAATAAATATATATAAATTCTCCTTTTTTAAAATTAAAAATTAAATATATCATATTAATAAATAGACATTTTTAGCATTTTATAATAAAATGATGTATAAATGTATTAATAAATAATATTATGTAAATATATATAATCAATTACAATATGTATAAGAAGTACAAAGAATATAAATAATATATATTAACTTTAATTTGCAATTTTATTACATAACATATATATCTGTACGTTTTCACATATACATAAATTTTATACACTTATATTTATAGTATATTATAACAATTACAGCTATATATTATAAATGCATTATATATTGTCTAATGAATTTCTAATTATTAATAATATAATATATTTAGTACAATAAAAATACAGGAAATACAATGATAGAATTATTTAGTGTTCCACCATTAATCCTTTTTCCTTCAGTAATTTTAACTAAGTTTATTAATATAATTAAATCACTAACTCTTAATTTACAAAGTTTCTTAAATATGTCTCATGAAGTAAAAATAAAAACAATAATAATAAATTTTTTTTAATTAACATTATAGATAACAATATGATTGTACCTTATGTGTAATTTTTATTATCTACATAAGCAATTTTCATGTATCTAAAATAATGTTTTATAAGAACATATATCTGTTTCTAGAAAATTAGAATTATACGATAAAATATGTATTTATATATAATATATTAAAATAATTCTGAATTATTTTTTTTATTAAAGATATAAAATCCGTCTTTTATATGTTATGTACATATATATTTGTTCTATTTTTATCTTGATCTCAGTATATTATGGGACATTTATATAATATATAAAGGTATCACATGATATATATAATTCTTTAAATAATAAAAAAATATATATAGAGAATAAATATATAGTCTTATAATCACACTTTCATATTGTTGCAAGGTATATAAAATTAAGTGCACTATTATAAAATATTAGATCACAGAGCATATATTAATAAATGCATAAATTTATATTTTATATGCATTTAATCAAGATTTCATATGCTAGAATATCAAGAAATCTTTGCAATATATTAGTATGCATAAATATTGTATACTTTGAAATATACATTTATATATATGCATCATACAAAAATTAAATGTGATAAAATAATACATCAGTAAGACACGTTTTTAAACATAATATAGATCATAAAATATTATATATATTATAAAAATAAATACTCATTGTTCTCAATGATTTAATTAATTAAAATATATATACCTATAACATTATGTATTTAATAATTAAGTAGCTTATGCATATTTATATAATTCAACTTTAACATAAATGTGAAGTAAAAATAATATAATTAAAAAAGACAACATATAATAATTTCCAAAAAAATATATATTTTTTTTCAGGAAATTTTTTATTATTTGATGTTAAAAAAATATATCTAATTGAATAATATTTTTACTGTTATTAAATGAGTTAATAATACAGGAATAAATTAATTTTATAGAATTATTATATAAACGCTTAATCTAGCAAAGAAGCCTATATAATTCTGTTCTAATGTATTTCAAGCATAATATTATTTTATTAATATTATTTATGAAATATATATAAATATCCGTAAAATTCTAATGAAGCATATATATAACTATAATTAAATAACGTTTTTATTTTCTGCATATATAATTATATGGGAACACTAAGATGTATAATTATGTATTTAAAAATATATAAAATGTTTTTATATTAACATTTATAAGGTTAGTTATTTAATAATATATTTTTGTGTGGTTTTATTAAATGTATTATACAGATTAGAATACATTGTATATAAAATAACATAATATTTAGTTATTTTTTAATTATCTACAAATTTCAATTTGTTTCTTTTCCTTTGAATAATAAGCATTATCAATAAATACTATATATATAATTCCATATTTTATGTTCATATCTTATAGTAAAACATGAATAAATGCATCATCTAATATTAAATGTGCCATGTTTTTCAAGTTATAATATTCATGAAATATAATATTAATGTATAAACTATTTTTATATATATGTTCATCAAAAAAACACGTAACACATAATAAGGTTATAAAATGTTTTTTTTTATAAAATAAATATTCTAGTTTCTTTATCATAGTATAAAACAATTATATATAAAAATCATTATTTACTCCTATGCATATAAATTATGTGTCAATAATATAACTTTTTAAATTATAAGTCATTTTTAAATACATAAACAAATAGTTATTCATCGAAAATATTTTATCATATTATCAGGTAAATATCAAAAAAAAGTTATTGATTCTTAGCATGTGTAATAATTACTATTTTTTCATATTGTTAACACAGAGTGTGTATTTTATATAAAATATTAAAAAAAATAAATATATTTAATATAATCTCATATAGGACGTAAACCTGTAATAATTTCATTTTATATGCCATTACTTATGTTTAGATATAAACATAAAATATATATGAAATGTATAATATTTATTTCTGCTGAATGATTTCTAATAACAGTTAATTATTATGCATTGATATATAATATCATAAACAAGTAAAACCAGAAAAACAATAATTCATAACATATATGTCAGGTTATTTTCAACGCTAAATAAATAATAATGATAAAATTATATTGTCTTATATCATGTATATCTATTATTAAAAATAAATATAATTTATATATATAATGTACGAACTAAATATTAGAAATATATAAATAAAATAATAATGCTTATCGTAATAATTCCAATATTTTATGTAAATAATACAAATAATTTATATATTATTAATAAGTGAAAAATATTCTTGTGAATAAATATATATTATTATAAACTGATTACATAATAACATATACTATACGTGTTAAATTCACAAAAAAAAGAAAATAAATACATAATTGATGTGAATAAATATGTACTTAATCTAAATATATAAATAAAAATAAAATCTTAATGTATTTTAGAATTAATAATTCAAGAATTGAATTAAATTAAATTATAGAATTTTTTAATTTGTTAAAATTTATACCATAATATAATAAAGATCAGGAATATTAAATGGTTAATTTGTACATATATATATAAGAATAATATTTTACTAAACTAATATGAAGGAGATATTTGCTTTAATTATAAGCATTAATATTTCGTAAATATATTTTGTATATAATAACATCATCGAATTTTATTATTCATTTATAGAAACATAACTATATATAATTTATATATATATGTTCATTACAAATATAGGCTTATTTATTTTTATTATACACACATTTTAAAATAAATATATTGTTAAATAATTTTTACACGTATTATAACTGATATACTGATGTATTATATTTATTATATATATTTTTTTTTATTTATCATTTATTATAAAACAAATAGGAAACATATAACATTTTTATCCCCAAATGAGTTTTATTTTAATTATTCTTTTTATACATGATTTTTTATTATTTTATGCTATCCGTAGTATATTTTCTTATAGTCTTATATATTGTTAAATAATACATGTGTTTCCTTGTTTTAAATAGTTATATTCACAAATATAATATATTATTAATAGTAAAGCAAATAATTCGAACAAATGACTAATCATTAAATTTAGTGTAAAAAATATATTACATTATATTCTAATATAACATTTTAGTTAGAGTTATATAATAAATATTTTTTTGTATAATTATAAAATTCTTCGGGTAAGCGCACTATTTAATTTATATTATATTTTTATATTTACATATCTATTTTATTTTACAATATAATGATACATATTAATATAAATATATTTACTATAGAACACTGTAGGAATAAAATTATAGTAATTGTTTTAATTTTAAAGTACGTGCCCATAATATCTGTACTAATATTATATAACAGAAATCATAGTAATTAACTCATTATATTATAAAATATTTATCATTAATACATGTATAATTCTTATTCAAAGAATCATATATATTTATCATAATATATATTTCTCATTGTATATGTATTATGTATATGAAACATTTATTTCAATGAGTAAAGCATTATTATAGTTATGATATATTTATATTAATAATATTTTCATATTTATATGTTTATTATATATCTGTTTTAACTATATGCATTGATGAATCAGTTTACTTTCGTGCTTGTTATACAAGATTCCTAACTTCTTAATTACAAATTATATTAGAGAAATATATATTAATATAAATGCAATTTATAATAAATTACATGATTATATATTAAAATTAATGATAGAAATTCACGATACAAAAAATATTTAATTTTATCGGATGTTCAATATCTTTAAGTAAAATAATATTAATATTAAACTAGTTTTTGTTTTTTTATGCATACAATGTCAATTGATGTAAGTAGTTAATCGTATATTTTATATATTTCTATAATGCAAAATAATAACTTATTTCCATGCATGGATTGTTTTAGCAATTTATCAATAATATTACTTATATATCATTTAAATTAATACGTATATATTCTATAATTTATATATTTTTTATTAGTATTTGGATTACAATGATTATGAATTATACAGCGGTAAAATCCCTAATTTTCCTAAGGAGTCAGTTAGCGATAAAAATATTGAAGAATTTTTTAATAGCGTGAACAGTATAGGTACAATAAAACCAATAGTTTCTGCTTATTGTTGGATATTAAAACAATATTTTGACAATATTAACTCGATTGATTTAAGTGATAACAATAAAATTTGCAATTATATTAAATATTGGATAAAAACAGAAATTGAAGGAAAACATAAAAATGATGTTCACAATATATTTAATTATTTGATTAAATATGTTAATAATCATAATTCTGTCGCAAAATTAAAGAAATGTAATTTCCATACAAATATCCTTGACGATAGCAAATATGAAAAAATAAAAAAACATTATAATGTATATAATATGTATTGGTTTATAATTAATTGGATCAGAAATAAACATCCTGGTAATGCATTATGTGATTATATTGTACTTTTTATTGATAACTCTAATAAATTCATAACAACACTTAATGATGCTGAGGATAATGATTTTCTTAACAAATTATATAATATTAGATGCATATTTGAAAGTAATCAATCGATATCCAGTAAAAAGTGCAGGAATGAATTTAATGATAATCAGACTCCAAGAGAATCCGGTCTTATGAATTGTTTTACAAGTCATACAGACAATCAGTAAAAGAACATGAAGAATCGATGAATTCAGAAAAAAACACAAAGAAATTACGTATTTAGAAACAGAACAAGAAGAAAAGACTCATTTAAAAACGGAATATGAAGAAAGGACTTATTTAGAAAAAGATTCTGTTAAAATATTTGCTAGAAGTAATACCAATAAATATGTTATAATAACAGCGGTGCTTATTACCATAATAATAGGAACAATTTCTTTATATTTCTATAAAGTTAATAATAATTTATATTTGAAATAAACATATATTATGCTTATTTCTATATTACATTTAAACAATAAATTATTTCTAAAGTGAATTATTCTTAATAATCCGTTATTATATCATTTCTATAATTAGTTTAATGAATCTTGGAAGAAATTACGCTTTAGTAATCAAAGAAAGATAAGAATGACAAATTATGTGAATATATAACATACAAGTATGAAAGAGATGGTGGAGATCTTGATGAAAAGAACTATAACGTTAAATATACTTCTGTTAGGTAATCATAAAATGCCAATGTAAAAATATGTTATTTCAACTTACTGTATTTAAATTTGTATTAACTAGTTATACGCAAAAATGATAATAAAAAAATGTAATAATATATGCATGTTGGTTATGCTTCTAATAAAAAAACATTTTTTTTTTTATACATTTTTTAAATACATATGGTATATTAATACACTCATACAAAAATTATCGCAAATAATAATATGCGAAATCTGAATATATATCATTATAGAAAAAAACCATGCAACAAAAGGTGCATCTTATATTAAATATAAACAAAAATTAGGAAATTATATACATTTTATAATTTATGGACATATATATTATTCACTATGTGAATACTTTAATTACATATATTTGTTACAGTATATAAAAATGTTGAAGTATGTAAAGTGAAAAAATTATAATTACAATGGTATTATAACAATGTAAGTTATGCTTAAAACAAAATGTGTACAATGTATATAGTCTTTTGATGTAAATTATAAGCATTATAATTTTATCATAATTTGAATAGTAACGTAATGAAAACTAGATAAACTTGATTATTCAAAAAACACATATAATTTGTGTAAAAATTCGACTATAATGTTGAATTGTGCATATTTTTTAGAAATCCATTTATTATTAAAATTCTTTTATTTTTACTTATTAATAAAAAAAGTCCTTGTATATTATTAGAATAATTTTATCAAAATGTACACACAATTATGTATACGTTATAAGTATTACATGTAAAACTCTTGGATATATGTACAGTAAAGATTAGGATAAATGTATTATTTCATAATTGCCTTTTACATATGACATGTTGAATCTCTTTATATATAATGAATTATTTTAGCAGTGTATATATAGATATATAATAAATTATACAATTTATCATTAAAAAACATATAGAAAAAATAATGCATAAAAAAAATATACTGGGTTACGACAATATTTTTAAAAATACCCTTAAAAATAAAATTATATGTAAAATTAATTTTTTTTTTTATCTCAAAAATTTAATATGCATCAGATAAATATGTTACTGTGAGTACTAATCTTTTTAGTACTATATATATTCATAAATTAATATGTCTATTTTGAACATAATTGTAAAGAGTTTTACAAAATTTTCTGTTAAAAAATGAGCATTTCATATCATATATAATGCCTATATATCAAAATAATTCTCACATAGTTCCTATACTTAATTACATGTGTCACTAACTATATTATTTCTTTCTTAAGAACACGAATTGTTAAATTTATTATTTTACAAAAATTTTATCAGTGATTTTGGTATTTATATAACAGCCAAGTAAATGAACAAAATATATATTGAAATATCCAATATATAATTGTGTGGAAAATTATTAATCCTGCATCATTATTTAAAAAGTGTATCATAAGCCAAATAGGAGTGTTAAATATGTTTACTCTATTATTTACTTCATATATAAAAACATTCATAAAAATATGTCATTAATTTATTAAACACCTACTTTAAAAATGAAACAGAAAATATAAAAAAATATTTATATAGGTGTTTTATTATATATAATTATAATGATATAAATAATAACCCGAAATACATTTATAATGATAACATTGTAATTCCAGTAGTAACTTCATTATTTATTATATATCTATTAATATAATTATATTTACTTATTATGAGTAAAGGAAGTGTTCATTTATTTTATTATTGCTTATATTAGTCTAAAAGTATAAGTAAGCATTTTTAAAAATATATCTATCTTATATATGTAACGTTATAATATATTAGAGTTTCTTAGATTATATTTATATAATTGAGTTCTTCATGGATATATATACGTATAATATAGAGTAAATAAATGTATTATTAAATATATAAGTTTTTAAAAAAATTGAATAAGTTTTAATTCTCACTTTTTATACAAATAATTAGAGAACGAACCTTACGATGTAGAATATAATTTTACTTAAGATACTTAAAAAATGTATACGAAAAAAAGAGTAATCACATATAGTATATTATATGATAAATGATACATGGATGTAAATACTACATATAGGATAAAAAATTTATATATTTCAGTAGTGTAAACGTACATAATGTGATTTTTAAAATTACTTATAGTGTAATATTCACATATCTAATATATTGTAGTGTGACAACATTTATAAATGTGATTCTAAATATTGTTCAATATAATAAAATAAATACATAAATACGAATAAAGCATTAACTCATTAATAACATTTACTTATGTGCATTATATAATATTAATTAACGAAATAGAAACTTACATATATATTAATTCAACACCCTATAAACATATTATAATAAGAAATTTTGAATGCATAATTAATCAGGCCATAATATGTAGATCACAATATAAAGTATATCTCTCTCTTTAAATATATATATGTAATATTATATAATGGAAAATACTTAATAAAAAGAACTATGGAGAGTCTTTTTTATATGTACACAAAAAAAAAAAAAAAAAATACATAAAGTTATAGCAATTTTTAGAATAATATATAAGATCATTCTATTTTTTATAATTAAAAGCACTCAAAAAGATATCTCGTAAAAGAAAAACATATTTATTCACATAAATCATTAAAAAATAATGTATCATATAATTAAAAGTATATATATGTTTTTGTAATATTACATTATAAAGGCGCTCAATTATTATAAATTATTTTATGCTTTATACATCTATAATTCCTAGACACACATTCATATACAAACAAACACATAAATAATTAAAAATACTACAATATATTTATATTATACTCTTGCAAACATGCACAAATTTTGTACATTTATCTGTATATACCAATAAAGTACTATTATATAAATATCTCTAATATATTTTTAACATGTGAACCTGGATTATATTGAGAAAATACTTGAAGGCGAAATAAATGTATCTAATAGTAAGATAGAAATATAATTATATTAAATTTGACGATTTTTTCAAAACCTTTTCATATATTTATATCTGTAATAAATTAAGAATTGTTAAAATCATATTAAAATATACAAGACTTTATATATTTGAGATATATTTTCATTTACTAAAGACTTCTTTGTAGAAACCACAATATTCATTGAAAT
>NW_021629292.1:0-3731 GCF_002157705.1 Plasmodium gonderi | reverse complement strand
AAAATTAGGAAAGTGTTATAGATACACAGGAAGAGAAAAAAATACGGAACTTTTTTTTCTATCACTTGTGTTCAAAATGTGCAAATGGCCATACATTCCAATTAGATTATTGGCTATCCGCATTAATTTAATGTTAAATTAATAATTATCATCAGCACTCTATTATTACAATAATGATGATAATATGCATGCGTATGAAATTATTATTACAGTGTCCTACGACACAATTAATCAAATTTTTAATGCGTACGCTTTGAACTTATCCTTGTAAATGGCGTTATTTTTGATGAATTAAGATTTTTAATTATATTTTTCTTTATTAATATTATTATTCATTAATAATATAATTATATGCTATGAAATTAGGACAATGTATTATCATGATACATCATACACATTATATTTGAAATGATATTAAAAAAACTTACACCATGATAATTAGGTGAATTAGGGACATCTTGTTACAGAGCTTTCATATTTAAACAATGTTTTACAAAACTCAGAGTTAAATTATTATGTAACAATTAGCTGAAGTTATGTTTATATAATATTTAGTACAAGTATTTCGTAATATATATTAATGTTTGTTAAATTATTTACTAGTGTATAATTTCTCAGTTATTAATTATTTTATATATTATATTATGAGTTATTCCTATAAGTGTAATAATTCTGGAATACACAATAGTAGTTAACCATATAGTACGAGAACAACAATATCGACAAGTTCTTGTTTATAATATTTAATAATATTTTCAAAATATATTATTTTTTCCCACTATATATATTTTATATAAATTGTAAAAATTTTATACCCCATTTAGTATGTTTGAATACTTAATTTAATTAATAAAAATTTATAGTGAGCCATTTATTTTCAACTATTTTATATACTTAGTTCATTGGGGATATATTTTTTTTATTTATTATTTTCTTTAACAAGTCTATAAAAAAATAATATATTAAAGAACATTTATATATATAATTCTGTTTCTGCTTATTGCAAAGAATGGTGTTATTTTTAATTTTATATGATGCCCCAATTTTGGTAGTTCAAATTTTCTAATCTGAATTACATTTTACTTGATATTTAAATGACTTCATAATAAGTATTATATAAATACACCTATTGTATGATATTCTCAAATTTTTATGCTCATGAATTTCCATATGCTATGTCATATCTCTGATTATATGAGGTTATATCCATAGTATTATGCATGTTATATAATAATTCTTTTTCCTCAACTGCATCATAAATATTACTTATTTTGTTTACTCTTTTTCTGGAAAGAAGTAAGTTAGAAAATGGAGTAAACTAATAAAAAAGATAAAAATAATTACATATATTAATAAATATTATAGTATACCTTTTTTTCTTGTGTGAATAACATAAAATGAAAAATTAGTTTCACAGTAGTTTATATTTTACAGAGGTAATCGTATTGACTTTTTAGGATAGGATCAAAAAGGAAGTTACTCCAGCAATTGTATAAGGGGATGTGGATAAATTTTTTATTATGGATACATTTGAATTATTAGTTTCAGCTTTATGTGAGGCATATATTGTATAACGATGAGTTAATGTTGATATTTCATTTACTACTTGTAATTGGTTTTCTTTTTCATTCTATATATATTCAAGTTTTTTATACATGCCATATATATCTTTAAGATTTTTGAGTTTATTTACTGTAATATTTTATATCATTCACATCTTCCCCATTTATAGAATTTGCCTCAATGTATTCGCACGTATAATAGGTGAATGGGAGATATAAAGAACCTTATTATTTTCCATAAAATGTCATATCCCCTGTTATATAATATTTATAAATTATGCTTCATCATTTGCATATTTTATATATAATTTTTCTTTTAATACACTTTCTTTGAGTTTTAAGTTTTAGAAATAAAATAACATTTTTCTATTATTTGTATAAATGTATTATATAGTATACTTTAATTACATAACGCAGAAAAAAGAATGTCCTATATATATATTTGATATTCTTACACAATATTGAATTTATATAAAGATAAATTAATTTTAATTCAAATCTTTCCTGTTTTTTAAGAAATTCACAATTTTAAGCGTGAAAATAAAAATTATTTTCAAATATACTATAATTAAGATGAAAAAAAATTTTTAAAAAGAACTAAATTAGTGATGAATTCATCATAAATATATTATTACTTTGAATAAAACATTCCTTATATTACAAAAGAGAAAAGTTTTGCGAATAAAGAAGAATTATTAACCAAAAATTCATATACTGTTGAATCCACTTATTACAGATTTAACTGAGAAATTATATTTTATTTTTTTTTAAAATTTAAGAATGTATATAGCATGAATGCCATTTAAATAGCGAATAATTTTATGAAATTTTTTGATAAATTTGAATGACCCTGAAAAGTTAGTACGGCGTATATTTTGGATTATACACATGAAACATATACATTTACTTCTCGAAAAAAGTGTGATAAATATAAGCTGTTCCATAAAAATTTTGTTAGTTTTTATTGCGCATATAATAAAATATATTTTATAGATTAACAAATGAATAATTAAGTAAAAACCAATTAAGGTTTAAATGTTATTTATCGCATCTTTGTTGAACAAAAACCACATGGTTTATTCCATTGTTTTATAGCATAACTAAATGACATGGATCTTTTTTCGAAACATTTTTGAGAGATATGTTAAATCGTGAAATACTGGTTTTATAGTATTTATGTAGTATAAGATTAAATGAAAAAAATTACAACTATAATTTATTTTAACATACATTTTATCATGGATGCATGAACTGGTGTTTTTGTGCACTCATAAAACATTGATAATAAATTTAAGTATAATGATTATGTTGAAATTACAGAAAATTTAAGATTTCCTTTTTAATTTAACATATTAGAGTTATGTTTAAATATGTATTTAATTTCGAATTAACTAAAATTTTTTAATTAGATTTTGTTTACATAGGTAAATTTTAAATTATGTATTTTTTTTGGAGTAAGTATTAATTATAAGTTTAACGCATTACAAAACATATAACGTCCATATATATAATCATTATGAATAACAATGTGTATTTTATTTTATTTTTTAAAAAACAAGATTAATTTTAAAATAAATTATATATAATGTAAACCATAAAATATTCAATTTATTAATATAAAAAGATATCATTTTAATGAAACATATATCATAAAGGAGGTTTCGATTAATATTAAAAGGAAGAAAATAACACTGATTCAAAAGTTTTAAGTTCTTCCTCTCTTTACGAAAAATAAAAGAAGAATTATATATGACAACCAATACATATTAGATAATAATGCGATACATGATTGACATTATAAAGATATTTTATATTTTCAGCTTCTGTTACTTTGGAATGTGTCATACATTATGTATAACTTGGTTTGAATTTTTATGTTTAGTTTGACAGACTTTTTTTTTTTTCTCTTAAACATTGTTTTATTTTCATCATAATTAATTTCTATAATGTTAGGTCCATTATATGCAGACTGCTACCTTTTACATTTTTTTTTTTCTGGACGCTTCCCCATGTTCATATAACAGCGGTTGTCGATAATTTTTTTGGATATATTCTGTCCCCCGGATATATATATGGTTGTTGTATGTTTTCACCATACACTTTTTCTTGGTATATATGTCCATATGGTCGTTTATAACGTGCATGATAAGAATTCATACATACTTCTTC
>NW_021629291.1:0-6494 GCF_002157705.1 Plasmodium gonderi | reverse complement strand
TAGAACCATAATAGATGAATCTTGAAAAATATTTGTGAAATAAAATGTGAAAACAAACAATACATGTAAGTAGTAAATATGATGCAATAATTTCATACATACATATATATATAAAATAATATAAATTATACATAAATTAGAGTTTATAATACATCAGAACTAATGTTATTATAGTATATATAATAAAATTAACATATATTTATGTATTTGCTACAGGGATAATTTATGAATTATTAATATTTAATGAAATTCCAGAAAAAACAAAAATCTCTTATAGAGCACAAAATATAATTAAGGATCTTGTGAATTAATATAAATCAAATTGATATCCTTCCTTCTTTTTAAATATTACAATAAGAAGAACATATCAAAAATTTATGTGTGAATATAAAGAGTTCTCTCAAACAAACAAATAAAAAAAAAAATTAATGCCGTGACCTCAGATATAAATTCAAAAATAGTATGGTAACTCTTTGAAATATTATTTCATTAAATTGAAGTATTATTATTTTTTATTATTTTATATTGTTTATGAATTATTTTTTTCTTTACATAATTTATTTGATGTAAAAATTCTGAAAATATTTTGATTACATTATTCCGCATGTGTTTAAAGAAATAATTTTAATGAAATATATATTTAATCGTCAATATAATGGGAACTATATATGACATTATAATTACTATTCCTACATATATTGTTATATATTTCTGAGTTTTCTGATTTACTCCATTCTTTCTTGAGACCACGACACTTATTTATTATCTCTTTTATTTCACGATGTAAGCATGAATTATATGGCAGGAACTAATTTGTAATAAAAAATATTTTGTATTAAAAATATATTATTATTATAATTTGTTTTTTTTTATTTTTTAAAAGATTTATTATATAATTATATATATCAACATCATATTTAACCTTATAAATTATAAATAAAAAAGCAGGTATTATTAATATTAGAAAAGATGATATTATAGCAGTTTTTGATTTATTAATTTGGGCAGAAGGTAACATTATATTCTCAAAATTTTCACAAGGTAATGTTTTGCATTTAAGATCATCACAAACTTCTGATAAATTTAATGCATTATATTCATTTTTATAACTTTCTAATACTTCACAAAAATCTTTATACCAATTATTCTCACATATATTTTGTCCGCGCATGTATATATAAGCGCATTCGTCTGCACAATCGCCCTTTCTATGAGTTTTACAAAATTTAAAACTATTGTATTTTATTTCATTAAGTTTATTGCTCATATCATATATATCTGTGATTATTTTCAATTCATTATCAAATTTGACATCTCTAAAAGGATTTACTAAGGATATATACCAACCAACTTCTTTGTATACCCTAATTATTTCCTCATAGAATTCTTTGATGTAGTTCCTATCTCTTGCCGCTTTAAGGTGGTTCTTATATATCCAATAATACAAGTATTTAAAGTTGTTTTCTTTTGGATAATTTTGCATATTACTTAATATATTATATAAATATTTCACCGCTTGAGTGCTTTAATTGTCTTTATCATTTATATTAACGGTATTGAAGTTTTTATTAAAATTCAGACATTTATCGTAAAAAATATCGTCTTTCTGATTCGTCTTATTACTATCCATAATACTTTGGTATTCCGAAAAATCAGTAAATAATGAATTAAACTAAAAAAAAATATATATACCACTATGTAAATAAATACATTACTCTATCTTTTATTTTAAAATATATATATACAAATTGAAATTTTAAAAAATTTTAACACCGTAATATGCATTATAACAACTCAGAATTACATCATCTTTACTCTCCTTTGGCAACATTATATTATTTAAGCGTTAAAAAAATATACGATGATAAAAATATATTGGCACACAAATATGCTAATACAAATTATAAAACATAATGCATGAAGTTACAATGTAATTTGATATAATTTTTATTTTCGTACAAATTTGGCATCAGTTAGAGTTCTCATGAATTACATTTTAATATAAACAATACTAGTAATAATTTGGTTAAAATAATACATTTTTTACACATATTAATATGAAAAAAGTATGCAAATATATTATTGAAAAAATGTTCTCTCTGATAAATGAAATATATTACAGAACACTAAGATTTTATATAATTATTATATAATTTGCTTAACACATATTATAAAAAAATTGATATAATGCGTATAAAGAACATTACCTTTAATATATACTTGTATGTATGTCATTTTCTTTTTTTTTAAATGTAATATAATAAAAAATATAATTCAATAGGAAATATAGAAGATTCAGGAATAATGAACTTCCTTGATTTGTTATTTAGTTCATTCACATATATAATAAATTAGGATTATTTTATTATATATTATATTTAATAAAAAAGAATAACATATATTTGTGACAGTCTTTTAGTGTTTAAGGCCCAGGGTTTCTATTTTAAAGATTCTATTTTCCTATTAGTACATTTACAGGATTTGTTAATTTTTATAAATTATGTATTTTTTATATATATTATATTTAATTTTTCACAATATATTATATTCATATTAATATAATTAAAATAATGAAATGCTTTTATATTTATCGGTGTATAATTTTATTATTTTATTATTATTTGATATGAATTTGATAAATATAATTTTTTTTTGTATTTAGTTTTCATAACATATTGTTATATTTTTCTTGAGCTTCTTATATTTTTATAGTATATATCATTAATGTTATGGTTTCAGATAATTTTATTATACTATAATGTATATATATTTTAAATTTTTTTATACCAAAATTTATTTGAAACATATAGGAAAAGTTTATATTAGTTTTTATTTTTTATACATTATTAATTCTTGTATATTTTTTCATATATACTTATTTCATATTTACAAAAATTGTTAAACTCTTTTTTCTATTTAATATTAATTGGAGTTATAATTTTGTACTTTATATGTAATCAATGAAACAAGTTACATTTTTTGAGAATTAAATATAATCTTATATTTTTCAACAAATATGTATAAGGAAAAGTACATATATAATGGTATTATAATATTATTACAATTATGTTATTTTGAAATATGTTTTATATAATGCATGTACTCATTTTTATGCATTTTTTAATTATTATTTATGTTACTAAATTTTGCATTATGCTTATGCGACAGTACAAATAAATTTAAATAAGTTCTCATTCTTAAGATTGTACTATTGATATATATATCTAGAATTATCATATCATATTATAAAACTAAATAATATTTTTTCTTGATTTTCGCGCAATTATAATATTATTAGTATTTAATTTGTATACTTATTTTTAATGTTTTATTTCTAGTTATTTATTAGATAATACATATATGAATATTTTTTACAACCAACAAATAGAATACAATAATACTACTTATCTATTTTAATTTATATTAAGATTATAATCAATACATAATTACAATTGTGAAAAAATAAAATAATCATAGAATAATATTAAGATAAAATATTACATTATCCCTTCGTGCGCGTCCAAAATATTTGTTATATTTATTATTTCTTTTTTATGTTATACATTTCTTAAATTATATTTTGTTTTGTAAACAATATATTAACATTTTTAAGTATAGCATTACAAATTTGTTATTAAATTTCCGCACTTAATCAATTAACTAGCATTCCATATAAACGATGTTTAAGCACCTTATTTAAACTAAAAGCCAAAAAAAAATATAATGATGTAAGGAATGGATAAATATTTTATTATATGTTAGTTTCAATTAAAATTTTTATTAAAATGAATATAATATATATAAATAATGTTCTAACAAATTAATTTATTTTTTTCAAATACATTTATTTGAACAAGTTTCATGCTAAATAAAACATTTATTCTAAAGTATATCATACTTAAATATCAGAAAATTAAATAATTCAAGTGTAGTTCATATTTTATGAGCAAATATATAAATTTTATGATTTACGCCTTTTATTATAAAATTAAATGTAATATACAACATTATTTTTTTTTTAATATATATATATCCTTTAGGTACACTGAAAATTAAGTGCGAGAGCTATAACCCCACAAATAATGCAAAAAAATATGTCGTAAATATATTGATTTATTATTAATATTTTCCCTTAATAAACAAAGATAAATGGATAATAAATATATTTTTATAGAAGTGTAAACATAATTATATAAATATTTTTCACACTCTTAATTCTCCTAGATAAAAATATGAAATAATAAAAATAAAAAATTAAATTACGCAATTATAATTATGTTTTATTTTGCATTCATTTTATCGTGTATACTATACATAAATGAATTTCCCGATATATGTGATTGATCATATTATTAATAATGCAGGATAGATGTTTTTTAAGATATTATTTCTGAAATATTCATTGCTCTAGTATGCTGAAAAAGACATTTAAAACATTTTTTTTTTCTAATAATGAAAAATAAACAAAAATTCATGTTTTTTTAATCTAATGAAAGGTCAAATAATTGAAGTCGATAATTATAATTCAAAAAAAATATATAGAACTATATCATTCGTTTTATCTAAAGTCCTAATTATTTCGCATATATCAAGGTCATAAAAGTATATAATTATTTATATTGAATGTTAACATAATATTAGATATATTAAAATAGTCAAAAATTTTATAATCATTTGTTATATTGTTATAGATGATATAATACATATTATACTAAATAACAATATACCAATAAAGCATCATGTCGTAAAAAATAAATATTCTACAAAAGTAACTAATACAATATAAAAAGTGATAACTGTCAGAGCATTATTAATTAAGTGCATTATATAAGCTATTCTCATATAAACATACATAGTGTATATAACTATACAATTATTACATTTCATAACATTTCACCAAAACTATTATAAATGAAAAACAATAAATATTAAATTATTCAATTTTTTTTAATGCTCATGATTTAGGGTTCAGAGTTTCGAGTTTAGTATTTATGATAAAGGTTTTCTTTTTGTGGATCTATTGTTTAGAATATAATATTTTTTGTATGCCTTTTAGAATTTAGTGTTAAGGTTATACATTTTATAATATCTAGCTTAGTTTTTAATTTTTAAGTTTTACTGTTTCAAGTATGAGTATATGTTGTGTTCTTATTTATATATTGATATTCGATATATAAATACATACTTATTTACTTGATTTTATGCCTTTAGTTTTTTAATAAAAGCTATTTTTATTATATACTATTTTAATATGTAGACACATAGTAGCCATAATATTATGATTAAATTATACAATAAATATAACGTATATACTGTATACACATATTTTAGTGTTATGGTTGTATGTATTTGTAATTATTATATTTTATGACATATTTATTTCTGAAATAATTTTATTCGTATACTTTTTAATTCATTGTGCTCTATATAAAATGTTTTCCGATTTTATTCTTATTTTATGCAATTTTTAATATTTATTTCCATATTATATACAAAAATATTTATTTTTGTTTCAGAATTATAATTTATACAATAACAAACATATATGATTTATTTTTTATTGTACTTATTAAAAGCTCCACTGCCTTCAAGTTCTTTATTTAAAGAAACATCACCTACCGTTTTATCGTTATTCTGCTTAAATGCAATGAAAGATATACTATAATAAATAGATAATTCAGAAATAATTTTTTTTGCACATAAAACCCTTGTCTTTATTTTTCCTGTTTTAGAATGGTATTTATTTTTTTTTTTTTTTTTTGTGCTATTGTTTCCATCGTTCAACGGAATCTCATTTGACTTCTTTTGTTAAGAATATAATTACTCTTTTTGTTCTTCTACATCACATAGCAATCTATTTTGACTAGCAGATGTACTATCAATAGCAGGTGCACTTAATATATTATATACTTTTTTCCCTAATTTATTATTTTCATATTCAGAATAATTTATTAAACTGGATATTTTACTTAATTGATCTTTAAGATCATTATTATATTCTTCGAAATATGCGTAAAATATTTTGTAGATTTATAATTATTTATAAACTTCTTGGATAATGATACAAATAATGTAATCATATTTTTTTTTTTTTTTAACGTTTTCCAAGGCATTACTAATTTTCGATAACATAGCTTTAGTTTTTGTATAATTTTTCGTTATATCAATTATTACATCTTTTATTTTTTGGATTTCTTCAGGGATTTGTGTGCCTTCAACGCATTCTTGAATATTTTACATTTATCATCAATAAATATGTTTATTTAAAAATTTGTATGATCTCATTAAGAGTAGCTTTTATTTCCTTATAATAGCTTTCAATTTTATAAAATTTTTCCTTTTCTAGAAAATTTTTTTGAAATTTCTTTTTCTATCATATGATCCTTTTACAATGCCAGAGATAAAATCTTATATATTATTAGATGTACACATGTTTTGATTTTCTTTAATATTCTCTAATAATTTTTGCAACTTTTCCGATAAAATACACTGTA
>NW_021629290.1:0-4997 GCF_002157705.1 Plasmodium gonderi | reverse complement strand
TATTATATGATGAGTATATATATACATACATTTTCTTTTATGTGATAAAATTTAACATTTAAAAGAAAGATCTTGTCAATTATTATGAATACTGCGTTATTTAAAACATTTTTGGAAAAATAGAAATAAATATTTAAGGTTAATATTTGTTTATTTATTATGTTAATGAGCATACTTAAAGTCGAATCAGATGAAACCTTGTAACCTGTTAATCGTAAACATCATTTTATTTAAATGTTTTTTTTTTATTAATAAAACTTCTGTCTCATTAAAGATTTATGTTGTAAGATGTAACGCATTATAGAATTACTCAAAAATGTTAAGGAAGTGTTAGACTTGAAATAATGGAAAATTTCCTGAGATTATGTGAAATATTGCACTAGATTTTCAAAATCATTTAATATACTATTTTACAAAATTTACAACTTATTGATATGATAAAAAATATGACTATCCTTTTTTAAGTCTTATATTACGGTAAATAAGTTTATTAGGTATATTTTAGTTATTTATATTATTTAGCTGTTTTGATAAAAAATTCATCCTATTTACCCAAAAATATAATACAGTTACTAAGTGGCCAAAAATATATATAGAAAAGAAGAATTATTCCCTATATTGTTTATATTATTAAGACCTTATTTTTTTTTAATATAATATATTGACAGCAAACTTATGTTCCTTATTACTATAGTTCACAAAAAAAAGGTGCAATGTAATAACTACACATGTAATGATTTTAAATTTGTTAAGAAAAATTGAGTTCATATAGGTTATGTTTAGGTTTCTTTGCATCTTCTTTATGGCAGAACTACAATGGAAATGTTCTTATATTATGGAATATATTTATTGGGTTTTTATAAAAAGCAAATTATTTTTCAATTCCAGTGTGTTATGATAATTAGGGAAAAGAATATGTTAATATATAATTTTGTATAATTTTAGAATGTACTTTTTTTTTCGAGCACCAGTTTTTGCAAATAAGGCAATTACAATAAAATGGGAGCTACAGTAGAGATTTTATTATCTTAAATTAGGAAAATCCTAATAAGAAAAATTATTGGGATTAAATTTTTGAATTTATTGTAAATAGTTCTCATATTATGAGGGTTAATTCTTACTGTAATATCATTAGTTATATATTAGGATTTTTTATATAGATTTGTAAAACGGTTGAATTAATCTGCTTAGATCGAACGATAGATTAATTTCTCCGTATATATGAAAAAAAAAATTATGCCTTAATTATTAAAAGTATGAAAAGTTCATTTAACTCATAAGAATACATTTAATGATAAGAATAAGGAATTTATAATAATATAGTAAATGTAATGATTATAATGAGTTGTTTAATCATTTTATTTTATATATGTATAAAAATTAAAATTAATAATCAGACAAAAAAATATTGTATTAATTTTTAAAGACAAAAAGTAGAAAACCCTAAGGTTAATCGAAATATGCTTGATAATTCTCTGGTTACATAGGCTTATAGATTTTTCATTATTACAATAACGTTTTATCGCCATTATGTATATGTTTTTCATGAATATGTTTTTATACTATACCACACATTATCCCTTATAAATAGGGGCATTTTATAACATGATTTTCTTCATTTTATCTTTGACACACTTAATTATTGGCCATCATAATGTATCAATACTATATCGTAGTGTAATAAATAAATGATATACAGTATTTATAGAACAAAAAATATTATTTGTACAATATAAAGGTGCAATAAATAATAATTGTTTATTTAGACACATTAAAATTAACTATGTTAATGTGACGTAATTATTTTACAGTATGGTCCTATAACATAGGAATCACTTTAATGTATATAAAAAGGAAACAACTAAAAATAAAAATAATTACAATGAAAATTTTGTGTGTTATGGATTGAAATATTGATATAAAAAGCTATTACATTTTATTTTAATATTATTCGTATATAAAATTGTTAATACAGTACACTTGATGAGTTCAAGAATAACAAATTTAGGCTTAATAATTATTACTTTAGAAACATTTTTTGATAACAATTTTTAATGAAAAATGAAGACAACTGGAAAAATATTCAGATATAATTTTTTTCTATTGATAAAATTTATGGATAAATTATGTAAAATATATATTATAAAAAGCATCAAAATTAAATAGAAATAGCAATAAAATTGCATATGCACATAATTTCTATAAATGTTTCAATTGTCCACTTAAAAGAATACACAACATTGGCCACATTTAATAATTTTGGTTGTAACTATGTGTAATTTTTCAGAAAAATAAATGTTAATAAGAAAAAAAATAATTATGGGCAACAAACTGTATATGCATACACACGACTGAGATAAATTTCAAAATAAAATGCTACTCTAGACTATACTGAAGCATTTATGATTTGAGATTAAATCATGAGGATAAGTTTTTGAATATTTTTTTATAAAATGATATATTATATAAAACAAAGATATATTTTAAAAAATCATACATTTATTTCGCATAATATTATTCTTATTAGTGTATTTTTTAATATACTGCATTTAAGTATATAACTTATGATTTTTACTGTTAAATCTAAAAGTGCCTTTACAAAAGATTTTAGGAAATATTTAAGTAACTTTATTCCTGATTAAACACGTATTATTTTATGTTTTCTTAATCCATAGAAATTGCACAGGCAATTTTTTTTTCAGATGCATTTGATTTTTTCTTATTTCAGGTGTAAGACTATACTTAATGGTATTTTTTACGTTTTTTATTTTTTTTTTAAATTCTTAAATAACTATTTCATAAGTTATGATACATATAAGGAATAAATTTATTATTAGTTTTCTTGTGTACATTACTTATATTAGGATAGACATAATTGAATTATTCTATAAAATTTCACAATATAACTATCGTTTAAAATTACTATAAATTGTGAAGAAAATGAAAATTATTTATCTGCATGAATATGCATATTCCCCAAATTTTAGCATATTATGGGATAATTATTGAAAAATTAAGGAATGCCTATATTACTAGGGGTATAATGCGTCATAAACCAATAAAAATGCATATAAGTCTATCACCCATGAAGGTATACGACTATTCTTTTTTATAGATTAAATTTGCATATATAAAAATATATTAGATTTAATAATACATAATAATATTCAAGCTAATATTAGTATATATATGAATATAATAAAATATCTCAATTAGACGAACATGAAATTTCTCCTAAAGCGAATACGTTTTATTATTGATTCTTAGAAATTTTTGTGAAAATTATTTCGCATATTTTTATAAAATATAAATAAAAAATAATTAAAGGTGGACATTAAAAAAGAGTAATAATTATTTTAGAATATTTATGTATATATATTATAATGAAATAATAATTCCATATAGATGAACATGAGAACGAAAAATTCAATTTGTTTTATTGTCAAATTCAAATATTACATAAAAAATGTAATATACATGTAAAATAAAGAATTAATATTTACTATTTTTTTATTCGAAAATTATTCTACATATATATGTGCGAGGAGCGATGTATTATAGGATAAACTGTATAAATATACTTTTTCTTTAATTTATTGGTTTGTTTACTAAATGTAGTATATTTACAACTTTGAGGTGAAATATTTATTCAATAATAAAAAATTACTTAATATTAGAATAAATTAGTCAATGATTATTATTTATTTTTTTATTTATATTCTATATACAATGTCACATTGAATGATTTATGATTATTATATATAAAAAAAAACGAATTAATATATCAAAATTTAATAATTGGAGCAAAAATAGTTATCACATTTTAATTTCAACCCTCTTTTTTCCAAGCCATTTTTCCTTTTTCGTACTCTTTTCTATGCTCTTTTTAGGCAATTTCAGAAAATTGTTACTTATAACATATGTTATTGTAATGAATATAAAACAAATATATATTATATAAATATTTTTTTTACATAAAATTCTAAAAGTTATTAAATAATGAAAATAATTTCTACTTTGGAGTTTCTGTTTCGATAAAATTCAATGCATCTTTCATATTTTTCTTGTTTTATTTTAATTTTTTTCATAATAATAATGCACTTAACATTAAGGAATAAAAAAATAAGATAAAAGAGGATTTTTTTGGATTGTTAATAAATTTTTTGTTAAATAATATTACTGTCCAAAGAACATATATTAATATAAAATGGCAATTTTTTATTGTTTCGTTTCTTAATTAAATTTTATTATTAATTATGGGTGCAATTATTTTAAAAAAAAAAATGGATCAATTTTTACATGAATCTAAATTATTTAAAAAAAATGACCATAATATATTTTTAGTAGTTTAATGTAAAACATTTTTACATGTAAAACTTGAATTATTTATTAATAAAAAGATATCAATAATTAATTATATGATATTATATTACCCTTTGTGTAAAGAAAATATTAGAAAAATATTAGTAATATATAACGAGAAAAAAAAAATAGTGAGGAAGAAAAAGTATATATATTTAACTGAAATAAATGAGTGATATTTTAAAATATGAAATGTTGGTAATTTATCAATAAGATAGCATATTAATAATGACGAACGTATGAAGCATAGAAATATATGTATATTACATAATTTATTTCTTTTTATGAATATTTATATATTATAAATACGGTATATGATCTTTTGTAAAATTTTATGTTTTTTGAATTAAATAAAAAGGATTATTAAAATTTAAATATTATTTATATTGTAAAAATGTTGTGCTAAAAGGATAATAGTAATATTTACTTAAAAAATTTAAAATATATAATGTGACATTACAAAATATGGCAGAATATTACATATAAGAATAGGATAACTTTGTTTTATGAAATGATTGTTACGAAAGTATATGAATGTTAATTAAGAAACCGAAGTCAAATATGAAAGGAATTAATATTATATATATATATTTACATAAATGTTACTTAAGAGTATGAGCGCTTAATCGATGCAA
>NW_021629289.1:853-4926 GCF_002157705.1 Plasmodium gonderi | reverse complement strand
GATAAATATAAATTTCACTTTATTATTATAATTTAACTATGAGATATAATAATTATATGTATATTCATTCTGTGCCACATTTACATTAATTTTGAATTCATGAAAATAGCATATTATTACTATATAAAAATATAACTCATATTTTGTATTATGGAATAGGAATAAAAATTCTAATATATATGTTCTTTATTATTTATACAATGAAATATATATTATTTCACAAACACTTACTCTGATGGATAATATTGAGAAAATATAATTTTAATTGTATTAATAACGGAATAATGTGAAAGAATTGATATATAAAAATGACAATATACAATATAAATTTATGAGTAATATGTTATTCAAAGAAGAGTAGTTGTAAATTCATGGTTATCAGAAACATATTATATTATGGTTATACGATCTTAGTTATATTAAATGTATATATATGACCTTATAAAAATAAGCACAATGATTAATAAATAACAAAGTACATAAAAATATGCACATATATTAAATTTTTTTTTTTATAAAAAGTAAATTATAAAAATATTTATGAACAATTCTATGCACAGCATAATGATAAAATAAGAATTATGTGCAATAAATCTAATAATAATGTATTTTGATATAATAAATAAAAATGCATATATACAAAATATAATTATATATATTATATTAAAGCAAATTTACAGCATAAAAATAATATAATCTATAATTTATTTATATAATATGTCAATATATATTTAATGCTAATAAATGAAAAGTACAAAATTAATACAATCCAATTAATTATATTAATATAATTCTTAGTAAGAATTATTAAATTATTTCGTATCATTCATAAAAAAACAAAAACTATGTAATATGGACAAAGAAAAAAGAACACATATTATCATAGTAACATTTAAAATCTGAATCCTAAACCTATTCCCCCAAATATAAAACTTAAAAAAGAAATCCTAACGCCTGAACAAAAACCATGAAACCTGAACATTAAAATCTAAAATTTGAATCACGAAGCATGATCCTTCAACCTTAAGCTCCATAAAATATACTGAATATATAATCTAACATATAAACCATAAAACTAAAAAAATATTATAATAAATAATGCTAAAGGAACATATACAATATTTATTCATACGTATTAATAACGTAATGATATATTAAAATATTTAATATTAAATTAATATGAACTATCAGTAATGTAAATATAAAAAACAATAAAATTTATAGATATCATTAAATTCACAAACAATTAAAATAAGTAAGATATAATATGATAAATAAACTTTTATACGTAAAATATAACACAAGTAAAATTAATTCATATATTCTGTTATACATATAAATGATAATACAATCAATCTCAGATTAATAATATATATGTTGCTTCATATATATGATTATAGTATAATACAGTTTTATAGCTCCTAAAAATTTGTATAATATAAAACCATATAGGATTTAACAAAATTTGCAGCCTGAATTACATATATTATTATGCTTCAAACATATTCATTTTTAAATTTAAGAAATATAATTTATTTTTTTATTATTTGATACATATAAAGTATAATGTCTGATTTTTCCAGTTATGAAAGTGTAATTATAGATTCGTTAAAATAAAAATTTTATTCTATATATTTTTTTAAATACACATATTTTATATAATTTAATAAAGTAATGTATTTTAATAAATATAATTTTAATATTTTTGTATACATATGACTAAATTTGTAGATTAATTTTAAGGATATATTTTCCCAATGTATTAATGATTATGCTACAGATAAAAATAGTCGTAATATTGATACATATATAATCTATGTGTTTTTATGTCTATGTGAAAATTTTATTGAAAATTATTTATAAAAAATAATAACAATAAATAAACATAATATAGAGCGAAATTGTATACATTGGGGTCTCTATCCACATAATATTAATGAGTGATATAACGATAATGGAAATAATAAAAAATAAAGTTGTATAAAATTTAATTACAAGTTACAGGAACTATTAGAATATGATATATGTAAGCAATGAGACAAAGCAGTGTGCTACACAAGAATGGTAAAGCATGCTGACACAAAATATGGAGTTATACCAAAATTCCCTGATATATGTAGAGATTATGTTAAAAATTTAGATACGAAAACATTTTAAATATTTAAATTTTTGGAAAAACTATATTATCTTATTCCATTTATACAAAATGCACAATATTCAATGAACAAATAGATTTATTTAATAATAATAGTATGAATTTATCAGAACAAGAATTGGTAACCGCAGTATAACTAATGTATTAAGAGATGAAATAAATCATTATAATAATCTATTCCGATTAGTAGGAAGTGTAAAAATAATTCTTATTTGATTAATCTTTTTTCAGAGAAAGATATAGAAGATTCTGACACATTTATGTAAACAAAACAATTAAAGGAATCAGGCCTAACAACAGGTAAAGGGGTATCAGTTGTTTCCTCTTCAAAGATATTAATAATAATGTTCATTCTATATAAAGTTATAAATACAATTAATTTAGATAATATATATTATAAATATTTTATATTACATATTATCATTTAACAATTATATAAAATTAGATATATACTTATAAAAATATCATATTTTATATTTGTTTTCAGTATATATTCACTATTTCATTTATAAAACAAGGATAAGAAAGATGAGTCGTCCGTTAAATAAAAATAATGAAAATAATATAAACATATTGAATTCATCTGTAGAGGAAAATAATGACATAATTCAAAATCAGTATAAGATAGTTAATACCTATGTACAATAACCCTATTAAATATATAATATTTGCTAGTGAAAAAAAAAACATTATATCAAAGAAAATAAAATTGTATGATATCCATTTTATTATTAATATAAATGAATACTTAAACAAATAATTACATGTAAATGTTATTATATATTTATCAAAAACATTACTAATCATTTTTTATTATTACGTAATTAACAATGTATATACAAGAAATTACATTAGCATAAATGTGAAATTTGGATAGTTTAACAAGAACAAAAATAATATAATAATATATGATCATAAGTATACAATAATTGGGTAATACTATATAGTTATAACTGCAGATGAAACAAAAATATATATTATCAATATATATTAAAAATAATAAAAAAAATTATATCTAAAAAACAGAAAATTGAATATTAAAAAAAATACAATTATTTTGTTATATAAATAAATGGTGATATAGTAACCAATACCATATATGTATTTGAATAAATAATAAAAAGTGTTAATATGTATAATTATGTTTTGAGGAATTTATTTCACATCATAAATTAATGAAATTCTCAAAAATTAAAGCTTCTACCGTCAATGCATTATAGACTTTAGTGAACAATAGTAACTAAAAAAAAACACACACATATATTAATATAAGTATATCAGAAAAGAATACATTAAATACATTATTAATTGAAATGGATAAATATTTTAAATTGAGTACAGCAGAAAATAATTATGTCTTATTTCCTTTACGACACATAAATACATTAAGTGGTATATAAAAAAGAATTTATATCATTGTATCTACAAATAAAAATATATTTATTATAAAATATATTTTTTTAAATTATTTATCCATCAAAATAAATATGAATATTCGCTAAATTTGTTTTATTTATAGAATAATATAGATTCATTTCTTCTATATATATAAAAGATTTAACAATATATTATTAATGGTATCTGCAACACTTGTATTTATATAAATGGGATAACTTTTTCAACAGAAATTTTAACACATATTATAGACAATATATATCAAAGAATATATTTATACCTATACATTTGATTCAATAAAAGGATTTTACTTATATATAAACTATTAGAATTATAGAATTAATCATAGTGCTATATATAAGAATAAATTTTTACATTCATCGAATGATATATATAATTATAAGCATGATCATATTCTCGATTAAAATATATAATTTTACATTAATATATTTATGATTATAGGAATATTTTAAATAATAATATAACAAATATAAATTTAGTGTATTTTTATAAGAAATAAAAA
>NW_021629289.1:0-692 GCF_002157705.1 Plasmodium gonderi | reverse complement strand
TACATAATGAATATAATAAGCATATAATGTTATATCATCTGCCTATATGCAAGTATGTAAATTCTTAAGAAAAAAATATAAAAACTTTGATTCTCTTTATGTTACCTTAGGGAATTGAATATTAATAATATATGTATAATTTATGTTATTTAAATGCATGATATTGAAATAATTTAATATATTGTCTTTAAAATAATCCGTTATCTATTAAGATTATTAAATAATTAAAAAGAAGTGTGTTTTTTTTACATTATATATTGTTATAAATATTAGTTCTTATATTATCACAAATCGTTAAATTTCTTGATGTTTTTACGTGTATATGTATTATTCCATTTATATTCAAACCATGGAAGCTTAATCAAATTCTTTCTGCAAACATAATATGCATATTTTTAATGTTTTAAATAATTAGTGAAAGAACAATGGAAATAAAAGGAATAAGTTTATGATTTAATATTGTCCACATTGTACATATATATATAAGTGTAACAATATTATAAGTAACAATTGTGTGCCATTAAAGGTTATAACTATTATATATAAAATTGCAGTATACATTATGAAATTAAAATAATTTCTGATATATACCTTTTAAATATTTTTAATTTATTAATATTTATTACTAATATATATAATAATAAATATGTTTATGTTTATAGTATTATATATGAGATTATTTCTCGTAACAT
>NW_021629288.1:12173-12415 GCF_002157705.1 Plasmodium gonderi | reverse complement strand
TATTAAATATTTTTTTCACTCTTTATAATTTTTAAGTATGAATCAATATATAATTCACTTATTCATAATGATACATATAATCCTTTAATTACACCTCATATTATCAATGCTTATTAGAAGCTTAAAGAAAAAAATTATTAATATTTAATTATTCGAATCATTCATTTGATAACATTTGTATATAATCTTTATTAATTTGTATTTTTATTTGTTATATTGCTATCTCGAATTATATGAATATT
>NW_021629288.1:0-11921 GCF_002157705.1 Plasmodium gonderi | reverse complement strand
GTTATTTTTTACAATTATATAGCTACCATGTTTTATAATTATAATATATTTAATATTTATATTGATATAATAATTTTTATTTATTTAAATGTAACAAAATATGAAAATACTTACAAAATGATATTGCATATCATATTATATATAACATGTACGTATATCATAATAACATTCAATATTCTATATTTTGGTGTATATGTTTCTTTTAATTTTATTTGAAAATATATTATTTTTGAATATATTGTGCGATAAAATCCTACATTACCATAATTCTGCTTAAGTATTTCATAAATGTAAATGAAAAATTTAGGTCACATTATGTTTGTTATATAAAACACCTGTATAATTTTTTATGTTTATAATTCATTGTACTTATATCTATATTATATAATGTTTTATCCAAACTATAGGAGTATATCATTATATAATGTATTATAGAATGAAATGAATTTATAGTTGCTTTTTATTCAGGAATATACATTACCCATGAATTTTTAATATATATTTTGGCATGTATATATATTTTTTCATATCGCTCGGTTGTTAATAAGGATGAAATTATATTTTCTAAAATTTACGTATCAGTGTAAAAATTTATGAAACGTAATATGTTTATCATATATCCATTATCGTATAAACAAAAAAGGACATATACATCAGAATTTTTCATATTATTACGTTCTCTGGTTTCATTATTCATTTTATTGTAAACTGGTAAATTTTGCTCACAGAAGAATTACTTTTTTTTATTACAAGATTTAGAATAAAGTTGAAGCATATACTACTTGGTGTTATTTTTGAATAAAGTTCTATATCTTTTAAATAGTCAGATAAAATATAAGTTCCTTACAATATGGTATAAAGTCAGTAGTTTTTAAGGAAGAACCTAAATCAGTTCCATTATTATTACACATTTGAATAAGATTAATATTGTTAGTCTTTGATTTTTTTTGTTGCATTTTCACAATAATCATGCATACAGTTGAGAATTATATCCTCAAAATCAAACTAAAAAAAAGTCATATTTTATATAAATCTTTGTACTAATATTTACAAAAATGTATTTTATCCTATGTATATATACATTCTTATGTCAAATTAGCTAATGTAAATTGTATTTGACATTAACTGTAGGGAAATACGTCAGATATTATATTTATTTTAGTAGTAATTGTGATATTTTATGTAAATTAAACAAAATACAATTTATATTAAAGTAATTATAAATATTCTTGCGTAAAAGTACTATGCTACATATAATATTTATATAAAACACTTTTTAATATATAATACATAAATTTTAAACACTTTTTATAAACTTATATTTTTATTCCATTATTCTAGTATACTCGAATATAACTAAATAATCCGTTCTGGAAAATGTAATTAATTATATATATGATATAATAATAAGTAAAAACATATATAACTCTGAAATTAAATAAAAATGTAGAATTATAAAAAAATATATTTTTTATTACTGTTAAATAAATATTACTCATACAATAAATTATGCTCTTAGGACAATAAACTATGAATTATATGTATTTATATAATCCATAATTATCTCATAATATTTATTTATATGTCTTTTTCTTGAATGTATATAATGGAAATAAATGGACATAAATAAAAAATTCTTATTTTTATGAATTAAATATATAAATATTTTGTTAAAGCGTTATATTCATTTTTTCTTTCTTATAATCAAATGTATACAGTTTGTAAATTAATCTACATACTTAACCAGCATTAAATATTTCTAAAAAAATTTATGAACATAGAATTATTATAAATAAAATATAAAATGAAAGATATATTATAGTTTAAATGTATATTTATCACAATAATTAATGCTTAGAAAAAATATAAATATTACCATTATACATCTACTAAATATCATAGGAATCTATTACATATTTAAGAATTTATTATTTTTATTTATTGATCATTTATTTTAACAATGTCATATATAGAAGATACATCACGCTATTAAAATTAATTATATATATATATATATATAGAACATAAACAATATATTTATGTTTCAACAATAAATATCAACTAATTTTGTCAAAGGAGCAATGCAATTTATCATTTTAACTTATATATATAATTCTATATTCATGATATAAATAGAACATATATATATTTATTCATAAATGCACATTCCTGAATAAATAAGACAAAATATTTTCAATGTGTATCTAATGTGAACTAAATTACGTATTAGATATTATGCCTATAATTCTTTTCTTTTTTTTTAATGCTTTAAAAAATGTATCTTTAAAAAATACAAGCTATTGTAAAAATACAATAAAATACATCATAAAATATATATCATACAATCCAATTAATTTATATGATTTTTTGGAGTTCATGGTTTAAACATAAATTATTTTTTATAACATAGGGAAAACATTTTTTCTTTTTCTAGGATACTTTATAAACTATAATTATATTCGCATAATATTATCAATCAAGGATATATAATTTTAAATAAAAAAACAGTTAATATATATATTTCATTCAATAAATAAAAAAAATTAATTATAAGAAAAAGCTTCTAGATATAGGCACATGTAAAATAAAGAATAATATTTTTGTACTTAGCATTTTATATATTGAAGGTATATTTTATAAAAATCTGAGTGTACATTGCATAAAGATGCAAAAGAATAAATATTTTACATAAAAGACAATAGCACTTATTAAATATTTTTTTTTTAACATATTTTAATGGAAAATATTATATAGGTATGTACAAAAAAATATCTCGTACATATAACACATTACATATAAGGATTATGTTGTTAAATAATTTTAAAATACATTATATATTCATTGCATAATATTATAAATGACTGATATTTCACTGAAAATGCGGTAAAAAATATATGTTTTATCTTACAATACATGTTATATATATTTATAATACGTAATACAAGAGAATGCATAATATATTATGTATTTTTATTTTATAGTATTTAATTCTACTATCAATTTGTTAGAGTATATTTTCAATAGTAAAATCAATATACAATAACTTTTTATGGAATAAATATATTACAAAAGTAAATATAGTACTTGTATATATTTTTCTTAATAATTAAATTTAAATAATGGTATATAAAAACATAATATGTTGAGACAACTCATATACAAAGCATAATATTATTTACAGAAATAGTTATTGTAAAAGTGCCTTAACGAAATAATATAAAAATTAACAGTTTCATATTGATTATTATTATAATAAGAAATTTATGTTATCACGAAAAGAGAAAAATCTTTTACATTTATTTTCCTTGATGATATTTTGACTATTACTTAATTTTTAACATTATATATGTATGACATTCTAGTGTGAACTTCTAATTTTATTAGAATAAATATTTTAACATTATGTAAGATCAACATGATACGATATTCGCATATTTAATAGGTAAACATAAGAAAAAAATGAAAAAATATATAATACATCTGATGTGTAATCCTTTTGATGTGGACAATGTTTTTTTACTTATATTTGTATTTGATTAATATGTACATAAATGAATAATGTCATAAATAAATTACGAGATAATTTTTTTGAGCCATTGATAATATAAGAATTGGGGGTTGTATTTTATTATGAATAAAAGACAATTAAATTATATGATATACATAAAAATTAAAAGGCAATTCTTTAGAGTCAATATAAAAGGGTTTATTCAAAAAGAAGATATATATGATATATATATACACCTTATAATATAGATGTAATATAATGTTTTAAATTGTGTCAATAAATAGTTCTTAAATGTATGTTCTGTAGATATATTTTGTTTATTTATCTTTTTTATTAGGATTTATAAGAAAACTATTCCATTTATTTATATAGTGTATATCTATATTATGTCTAGAAACCTAAATATATTAAGCATATTTAAATGATCAATGATTAAAATTAAAATGTTTTTAATAAATATTTTTACATACATATACAAATTTAATGTAATAATTGTGAAAGGACACTTAGGTAAAATGTGATATATCAATATAATATATATATATATAAGGCATAATAATATGTGATATATTCATTATTGTAACTTTTAGTTAATAAGGTTTATAGAGACATTTATATTACCTTTATTGCTAAGCAAAATAATAGATATAAAAAACAATTACACGTTTATAATTTTTCATAATATTAAGAATTATACATCTATATATTTAAATGAAAACAAATTTAATTTTTATATTTCACTAGATTCATATGATATAGCACAAATATCATATAAAACATTTGAAACGTACCATGATTATTTAATATATGCATAAATAAAATAATGCACTTGAAGAGATTTATATTATTTTTACATTAAATTACCATGTATGGAATTTCAAATAATTAATTTACAGTTTTAAATAATTAAATATATATAGCTGAAGAGCTTCTTCTACATAATCGCATGAAAACGTGCCTGATAAATCATATAATTTTCTATAAATATTATATTATTAAAAAAAATTTAAGGAATATAAATAAAATAATGTTAATATACATTATCTTCAATTATATATACATATTCCTTTTTACACACATTTTTTTTGTAAATTTCTCGGATCATACACATTTTACAGAAATTGAATGGGTCCTAAATCATTATTACATATATGATGTTAAATAAATAACTATAAAACGATAATTATTATCTATGTAGATTTATAAGGTATAAATATAATAACCAGAACTGTTTTCATTTTTATTTTATATAAATTACGGCTCCTTAAAAATTGTGTAAAAATTTCTATAAGTAAGAATATAGACAACACGGAAAAGGACAAATCACTAAAAAACGAATGTGGTATATTCTTGTGTATAATACATCTTATAGGAAAAAAAATATCCCCCCAATATATATAATTATGGATCAGAAAATATAATTATCATATGCCTAAATTTATAAAATTCCTATATTTTTTGGATAATATGTCTCACTTTAAGAAAAATTATATATGTAAATGCTCTACAAAAAATATTCTTTTTTTTCATGTAGAAGTTTTTTAGTGCTAAAGCATTATATATATTAGTTTTTTTTTTTTACATATTTTCTTCGACTTCATTTTAAGCATTAATCCTCTTTTTAATTCTTGGATTGTATTTTCTTTTTTCCAAGTTTTTTCTTATTTTAAATCACATAATAAAAAGTAATTTATCCATTCATTTATATTTTATATTTTAGCGATTAACGCTGTATAGTAAATTATGACACTGAAGTGAATAATAAATATAATAATATAACTATATGGCATATGTATTTTCTTAATACAATTCTCTATATAATAAAATAAAAAAAAATTATTTGAACAAATGTCACACTTCAAAATGTTCTGACTATTTAAAATTGGCCAACATATCCTTTTACATCAAAAATAGTCTTACTAATATATAGATAGATATTATAAGGTTTATAAATAATTACTGTATCATATAACAAAAAATTACAATCTGTTTCATATTATTAAAATCCTAAATATAAATATTTTAACGAACATTATAGAATATAATTAAACCTTTAATTCTTTTCTAAACTATTGTTAAAATCAAAATTTTTAGTCATCTAAATTATTTTATAAAATATATAAAATATTATTATATACGATTTAATTTTATTTTAATATTTATTAAACTAAGCTATAATACATTAATAATTATTTTATATAATATATATGATGCGTTATCTTAATTGAGTTTTGCATGTTCTTACGACGCGGAAATTTATAGATCTATTAAATTTTTAAATTTATAAAATTGGGGAAACCTACAAAAAAAGATAGATTACATATATTAATAGGAAAATTCTGATTAGTATTTACTTATTAATAAATTAAAAAAAAAAAAAAAATTAATTTTCAATATTTAATATTTTTTTCTGTAATTATTGTACTTCATTTATGTAGTAAATCAGTAATATGGGAAATTTATATGTAAATTATTTAATGTACTGAAGTAAATGCATTTAATATATTTTTTGATAGAGATTCAGAACTTGTGAATATTAATAAGGAAAACAAGAGGTTTACTCGTAGTGTATCAAGAATTATTAGAGTAGTTTTTACAATTTAAAAATAATATAAGAAATAGAACAATGTATTCATAAGTATAGAACAAAATTCTATTTTTATTATATTTTATAATAAATGCGTAAAATATGTGAATATCTTAAAAATATTATTTTTTATTTTTACATATTATATTTTGTTATTTTTTGATAACTGTTTCATTACATAAATAATTTGTATATTACATTTTGATATTTCTTTTCTTATTTTCTTCCTTTCATAATAGATTGTTTTCTATTTGAAAAAAATTATAAAACGATACGTTAATATATGACATATTTTTTTTATCCCCTAATAATAATTTTAATCTACTTCAACATATACGATGAAATGTATGCTTCATATATAAAATTATTTATAATTGTAACTCCATAATACATTATGTTGAATTAATATTTCCATTTATGCGTCATTATTTGATGAAAATAGATAGTCATAAACAATACGAAATAAAATTTATAATAAATATGCTTTTTCACAAAATCCACTAAGTTAAAAAACAAAACAAATAATTCATACATTGTCTTAGATGTAATAATTTTTAGTGATATGTTAAAAGATTCTATATATAATTATGATAAAATTTGTCTTATGTATAAACAACTTCAGTATATAACACAATTTAATAATAAAATATGCCAAAATATATTTATGTATGAACAATTGAACTTATCATTTAAAATGGTTTTATATACTTTTAATTATACAATAATGATAAATGATTTTTTAAAAAATATATATTTTTGAACACACTTATTTCTCCTTATAAACTTGAATGCGTTTGTAAAATGTTATAATTATTTTTATTACAGAGTGATAACTACATATATCATTAAAAAAAAATTATTCATAAATTTCTAATTAAAATGCACATTTTTCTGACAAGAAAGGCACAAATTTATAAACATTTTTATCAGTTCATATAATGTCCAATTAAAATAAATACAATAAAAAAAAAATTTATATGCTTTGTAATAATCACTTTATGGTAGTAATATGTAAATAAAAAACATTTATTATTTATTTCTTGTTTCGAATTTTAAAATTATTATTAATACAACATATATAAATATTACTTTTTATATATAATATAGAAATGGAGGAAAACATAATGAATTCAAAAAGAAAAAGAATTTTTAAGATATTTGTTGAATTCATATCATCATAAAAAATAGTGATTCCTGCTTAATTAAAATATTCAATAGTCCTAGATAATATAAATTATATAAATGATATTAAATTAATCATATTATATATAAAATAAAAAATCCTTTTATAATAAATTTAATCAGTAATGTATACGATATGTAGCATTACATATAATATTCATAGATAGTATATATTATAATTGTAACATAATCAATAATATAATGTTTATTATTAAAAAAGATGAATAATTAATTCAACACCCATTTCATGAATAACAAGGAATACTTATAATATATAAATATATATATTATATCTTGTAAAATTTATATGTAACAATATTTCATAAGACATAACAAGAAAGTAATTATATATCATAAATTTATACAAACATAGACAAAACCATAAACGCACACACCTCAGCCTAAATAGCACTATATATACTAATATTAATTTTATTATGTTTTTTTCAATATATTATTATGTAAATAGTTAAATATATGCTTCTTCTATCTTGTTTATATATTACTTTTTAACATACGTTAATAATGGGAGAACATTTAGGGGTACACATTTTATATAATGTAAATTATTATTTACGCTAATGTACCATATTTCTTAATAAATTAATTATTTTTTATAAATAAAAAATATATATTTTATCCTTTGTTTTAAATTTATAGGATAATGTTCTTAAAAATTTGCCTTCAAAACAAAAGTACGCTAGTTTCGTTAATGGTGATGCTAATTGCGAAAGTGCTTACTATTACAAAGGTGTAACGGATCTCATAGAAAAACAGAAGTGGCATAATGATGTTTCTGACAAAATACTTAAAGCCTTATGTTATGTATATAATAAAAATAAGGGAAGTAACCTTATCAGTGATGATTGTGATTACCTGTACTTTTGGTTAGGTGATATATTAGATAAAAATTTAACAGATAGAAGTTCTTTTTACACTGTTATGGGAACACTTAATTTTTTTCTAAAAAGTAGTGCTGATCGTAGTATATGTAATTATGATAAATATTATATAACTTACCGTAATTTTATGGATACTAAGATATTGTTTGATTTTTCGAAAGACTATAAAACACTTGAACCATATTTTCGCACACCTAATAAGACTTGTAATGATTCTTTTAAGTTATATCTTGACGCATGTGTCACAAAATATAACTCTTACAAAAATATGTATGATGAATCCAGTTGTACGGATGCGACTTGTATTGCTTTCAATGAATATTTTAATGACAAGAAACAAATGAACTTAATTGAATGGACATGCAACCAAGTACAGAATGTAGATAGTTCCGCAAAAGAGCAACAATATTACGATGGAGAAGTGGAAAAATCACATTCATCTGGAGAACTACAAAGTGTAGGGGTACTGTCTAGAGCAGATCAGGGAGTATATGAGGTAGACACACATGGGGTAGATATACCTGATATACAGAAAGATGTGCTAGATGCATCTGGGGTACAGACATATGTAGATGTACAAATAGAAGTTTTAAGAAAAGGGACACATCATCATATAGATGAAATCAAACACACGATTTTATTTGAAGGACAACACAAAACATATACACATTCAGAAGATTCTTATTCTAGTATTAGAGATTCAGAATTCGACACTATTTCTGCTTTTTCAGATGATCATTCATCCTACACTTCCTCAGAAAGCATAGTTATTGCTCCTTTCGTTATAGCAATTACAGTTTTTTTTATTATACTGTACAAAGTAATTATTAATATAAATAAAAATGATATACACATTACATTATGTTAAATAAATTTTATTAACTTTTAAATGCGTCTGCAGATATTATGAATAAAATATTTTTTCTTCATGAACATTATTTTCATTAGTTTACTACAGTTGGGTATTGGTTAAAAAGGCTCTTACTAGGAAAATCTAAGAGGAAACCTAATATTATAATGGATAAGAATATAATGGAAGATTATTCGATTTCTGAAGGTACAGAACCCTCCAGAAGATTTAATGTGGCATACAATAATATATAATTGTTCTACTTAGGACAAAAAAAGAATATTTTACCTATATATATCTGCATCATGATAGGTATAGCTGTACAAAATCGTTCATACAACAAAAGGCAAAGAATTGTTTTTTATTTGAAAAAATACAATAATAAATTTAAAAAATATATATATTTATTATATAAATATGTGTAGTTTTTAAAGTATATATATTTGTTCTTTCCATATGCATAAACATATAGTTAAAATTATACACATACGAATTCCAAAAAATATAATGATTCAGAATTAAACTTACAATACATTGGTTCATTATTTAATCATAATATTTATTGTTACTTTTTTAGTATTTACTTTTTTGTATATAAATTGCATGCCTTTTTATTTGTTACATATATTATATTCTAGTAATTATAAACACTAGAAAAATATATTATAAGATAAAAGTTTACGAATATATATTATATTCTCTAATCTTTTACGTTAATATTTACTATATTATTATGATATTACTAGAATATTATCATAAAAAACTTAGTTCAAGATTTTGCTATATATTTGATTGGAATTATAAAAAATATTTCTTTATTTATACTGTTTATTAATTACAATAATATTATCAATTTTATATATTTTCTTTTTATTATATATGCATTTATTATTACTATTGTTTTTGTTTTCAAAACTTTTAATGCATATTTATTGTAAGCAAGAAAATATACAATGTATATAAAGGTATGTTGCTTTCATGTAATAATATTATTAATTAAAAATGCTATTAGTGTTACAGTTATTTATATTATGGATATGCAAACATTATATATTATAAATAATAATAATTTAATTAAAATCATTAACGATATTTACAATAAATTGCATATAAATATAAAAATAATATTTGTTAACATTCCATATTATATATTTTCTCTTTGTATTTTATTACACCTTATTGCATAATTTAGAATTTCTGATGATGTATATGGTTATGGACTGTTTTTTTTTGAAGTATAATTTCTAATTTTTGCAGTATTTATATTTATGTATATATGTTTGAAGTACTGAAATTTTAAGCATTTAATTCCTCTATTTATAATAAAATTTTTTTTTCTAAAATTAATAGGTGTTGTGTATTTATTAATTTACATTCGATTTATTAATTAGAACTCAAGGGGAATACCTTGCTCTATTATATGAATTATTCTTACATGTGTAAAAACAATGTGAAGCTGTTTTTATATATCTATTTTTTGTTATTCATGGTTATTAATATTTATGTTTGATTTATTTTGTTATTAATTATGCAATATTAAACAATATAAAAGTGAATATAACTTCTATATTACCTATTTATATCTAATGGAAATGTTTATGGAAGAAAGGACATTTTGAGTTTGATTTTAAAGGTTCTTAAGTTTACAAAGATGATTAGATGCAAATTAGAAAAAACGAAAGTTAAAAAAAATATAAGTGTGTTAATTCCATGTGTGAAATGCACAAATATTGTTGTTCTCTGTATTGCAAAAATGCTAGAGAGAACACATTCTATAATTAAATAAAATATTGTGGAAATGTGATAAAGATATCATTTCATATATATTAAAGATGCTTGAACTATGATGTTGAATGCATATACAAAAGCTATTAATTTACATAACTGTTATAATAGCAATATATTTCAATGTTCTCATAAATGTGACAATAGGAAAACCTTAAGCACTACGCATCACTGAATATTTTTTAGGGGATTAGATATATTTATGTGTTAAAAAAATATCAAATTAATTTATTGAATATGTTAAAACTAAAAATATGAATTCTATATATTAATCATTTGTAATGTTGTCCATAATTTCATCATATATGTGTTAATATTAGTGTTCTTTTTATTAAAAAATGTATGCATGGAATATTTACAGATATGTTTATATTAATTAATACACACTAAAAATATATGCATATTAAATAAAAAAATAACAAACAATAAAAAAATAAATCAATAGAAATAAATAAAAAAAAAAAAATAAAAAATATTATGTTAATATTATAATTCTAATTTTTTTATGTCACAAAATATGCGAAGTTATCCATGTATTATAAAAAAGCTACAGGCAAATTAACTCATACCTAATGTATCAATAAAATTTTAGTAACAGGAAACAAATAGAGAATACCATGAAATTACAACAAATATTTTTTTTTTATCGCGTAAAAAAATAATTGCATAAGATTAATGTATATAAATTTTATAAAAATAAAATATAAATTACTTTTTTTCCTTTATATTAAATTTATAATCGATAAATTACATGCTACTAAAAAATTTCAAGAAAGCCTATTTAATAACGTAAAATATACATATTTTATTAACAAAAGGAGAATACAAATGTGCTTTATATTTATCGAGAGGATTAATAGATCTCCCAATTATACATTATGCATTTGTTTATATCTATTTTCTGTCACACTATCATTGACAAACCAGTTCATATCATAGAATACGTTTGCATCCAATAATGTTACATTAATAAATATATATTATTAGTAAATGTATTCAAATATAATGTAATAAAATTTAATTATAAATATTAGAACAAATTTTTAAGTAACATTAGCCATGCTATATAGAAATGTCGAAAAATATATATATATATATATGGAAAGA
>NW_021629287.1:0-3104 GCF_002157705.1 Plasmodium gonderi | reverse complement strand
TGTTTATAAAATTACAATATTATTATTTTATAATAATCATATAGAAAATATTATACATATACGAATTCCACAACAGATAATGATTCAGTATTAAATTTATGGTAGAATAAAAAGATTTTATAATGTCTTATTAGTTATAGTTAATTTTTTTTTTATATTATTCTGTTGGAACACATGTAACACGTTGTTGTTTTTTTGTTACATATGCTATAGTGTGTAACGATGAACACTAGGAAAATATATTTTATCATAATAATTTACAAATATATGTGATATAGGATAATTTTTTTATTAATATTTACTCCATATTATGATATTCTACAATAATATTGTAAAAACGTGAGTTAATTTTTTTGTTATACTCTTGCTGTATATGATTAATATGTTGTTATTTATACTGATTATAAATTATAATAAATTATCATCAATTTTTTATACTTTATTTTTACTATTTATGCATTAGTAATTGTTTTTGTTTTCAAAATGTTTAATGAGCATTTATTATAAGCAAGAAAGTATACAATGTATATAAAGGTATGTTTACTTGTAATAATATTATTAACAAATAAGTGCATTAGTACAACAGTTATTTATTTTAAACATAATGTAATATATTATATTAAAATGTTAATATTAATTTAATTAAAATAATTATAGAGGTTCCAAATAATTTGCATATTAAAGTATGAATAATTGTTTTGTATCATTCAATTTTGTTTATTTTCTTTTTGTATTTCATTATAACTTTGTGCAATGTAGCATTGCTCTTGGCTTATACTTTTATATATTTTTACTTTTCCGTATTCTCTATATTTTTTACAGTATGCCTATTAATGCATATATATATTAAATATTTTATTTAAAAATATTTAATTTCTTATATATATAACCTAAATGAATGTCTTAATATTAATAGATGATATACATTTATTCATGTACATATGTTTTATTTTTTGTGAATGAAGTGATATATGTGGGTTGTTTTATGATTAGTCATATTATAACATATGTGAAAACCATATAAATTTATGTTTGTATACATATTATATTATTTCATTACTTTTAATTATTGATGTTTTTCATTAATTTGAATTTGTCATTAATTATACAATATTATATGAATATAAATAAGGGTTTAATATCTATAATACACACTTATATCTATTGGAGATGCTTAAGGAAGTGAAGAATTTTGTGATTTATTTTAAATGTTCTTTAGTTTATAAAAACTGAATTAGTTGTAAATTGGAAATAACAGCACATGATAAATAACTTAAGTATATTATATCGATATATAAAATACATAAATATATTTTTTTTATTTACTGAAAATATTTTGACCAAAATGTATCCTATTATTAAATAAATAATTATGAAAATGTAAACAACATAAACATTCATATATTTTAAATGTAGCAAAAATATGGATTTGACTGTGTATGCAAAAGTTATTAAGCTAAATAACTGTTATAATTGCAATATATTTCAAAGTTCTCTTAAGTGTGAAAATATAAAAACATTAAAATCTATATATTACTGCATATTTATTAGAGCATGAGATAATTCTATTTCCTATAGAAGTATTAAATTATTAGTAATGAATATGTTTTACTAAAATTATGAATTATATGCATTATGTATATTAAATAATGTAATAGAGTATCATAATTATAACATTTTTATGAGACTAAAATTATCGTTTAAAAAATAAATTGTTATTATATTGTCATTTTCATAGAATTTTGTATAATCTTTATATTGAATAATAATAAAATTTTAGTTTTATTATGTCCAGAATTATCTAATTTTATAGATTAATGTTTTGCATTTATACACATTTATATTTCTCATGTATATGATTCATCTGTTAAGGTATAGTTTTCATAGCTTCAGGGTTCAGAGGTTATGGTTTAGGGTTCAGGATTTAGGTTTTATTTTTTAGGTTTCCAATTTTAAGGCTTTAACTGATTTAGTTTTTTGGATTAGATTTTTTTCTTTATGTTTCATAGTTTAGCGTTAAATATTTCAGGGTTTAGATTTTTTCATTATATTTTACTTTTTATTATTTAGTGTTTTGGTTTCTTATTTTATGCTTTTGTTGGTGTGATTTAGTTTTTTTTTAATAATTGTCTACTGTTTTTAGAATATTTTTTTTTTTGAAATTATGCTATTTTTTTTTAATTTTTTTTTTTTTTTATGAATAATTTGTTTATTATATATTATACTTGTATGTTAATATTTAGTACTTATTATATTTTGATGAAATTATTTTGTAAATGTATTATATATAATATTCAATTATACATTATAATTATTATTACTTTTTTTTTATATTACTATTTATTGCGTAATCTAAATTGTGAAAATGTTTTTCACTTTAATATTTTTTAATTTATTCTTCATTATGTAAAATAATATCTGGTAGTCTGTTTGTTGAATGTAGTATTTAAACTATATATCTAATTATATATATACAATTATGTATTTTCTTATCATATTGAGAAATATTGCCAAAAGAATTTTCTATGAACTGTTATATATCATGCTTTTTAATTATAGCCATACAACCATATTCATTATCTAAAGAATCATATCCTATATTTTAATCTTTATTCCACATATATGCTACTAATCAGATATCATAACAAATATATAATCTTTAAATATTTGTTTCTACATATAATACTCTAGTCCTTTCCCCTCCTGCTTTATAACGATATCATTTTTATTCACAGTATTATTTTTATTATTGTTCGCGTCACTTTTATCCGAATACATTTGTACTAGATATAGTTTTTGAACTTATTTTTCATATAATTTCTCTTTTTCTTCTTTTATATCAACTAGCAATTTCTCTTATCACCTGATGAACTAGCAATAACAGGTGCATTTAATATATTATATACTTTTGTTTCTAAATTAATAATTTTATTTTCAGTATAATTTATTAAACATGATATTTTTCTTGATTAATCTTTTAAGATACTATATTATATCATCTTAACTATCTAGAAAATATATTCTATAGTTATAATTAAATATATATTCCTTGGATTATGATAAAAAAAATGTATGCAACTATTTTTTTTTTCGTTTTAATTCTA
>NW_021629286.1:2083-4936 GCF_002157705.1 Plasmodium gonderi | reverse complement strand
GAATATTTTTATTACGTATGTCGCTATCATTATAAAAATTATTTTACAGAATTATTCATCTAGAAAATGGAAAGGAATTGTTTTATTTTGAATAATACAATAATAATTTTGAAATTTATATATTTATTATAAAAATAAGTATTCTTTTTAAAATTACAATATTTTTATTTTATCATAAACATATAGAAAAAATTATAAATATACGAATTCCAAAACGCATAATGATTCAGTATTAAATTTATGGTACAATACATAGATTTATTAATGTCTTATCATTTATAGTTAATTTTTTTTTTATATTATTCTTTTGGCACACATTTAACACGTTTTTGTTTTTTTGTTACATATGCTATATTGTGGTAACGATAAACACTAGTAAAATATATTTTATGATAATAATTTACGAATATATATGATAATAGATAATGTTTTGTATTCATATTTACAGCATATTGTTGTATTCTACAATAGTATTGTAATAATTTGAATTAAAGTTTTTGTTATACTCTTTCTGTATATAATGGTGAATAGGTCGTTATTTATACTGATTATAAATTATAATAAATTATTGTCAATTTTTTATACTTTCTTTTTACTATTTATGTATTAGTCATTGTTTTGTTTTCAAAATGTTTAATGAACATTTATTATAAGCAAGAAAGTATACAATATATATGAGTTATGTTTACTTGTAATAATATTATTAACAAAAAATGGCATTAGTAAAACAGTTATTCATTTTAAACATAATGTAATATATTAAATTTAAAAGTTAATTTTAATTTAATTAAAATAATTATAGAGGTTCCAAATAATTTGCATATTAAAGTATGAATAATTGTTTTGTAACATTCAATTTTGTTTATTTTCTTTTTGTATTTCATTATAACTTTGTGCAATGTAACATTGCTCTTGGCTTATACTTTTATATATTTTTACTTTTCCGCATTCTCTATATTTTTTACAGTATGCCTATTAATGCATATATATATTAAATATTTTATTTAAAAATATTTAATTTCTTATATATATAACCTAAATGAATGTCTTAATATTAATAGATGATATACATTTATTCATGTACATATGTTTTATACATTATGAATGAAGTGATATAAATGAGTTGTTTTACGATTTGTCATATTATAACATGTGCTAAAACCATATAAATTTATGTTTGTATATATATTATATTATTTCGTTATTTTTAATTATTAATGTTTTTCATTAATTTCATTTTGTTATTAATTATACAATGTTATATGAATATAGATGTGGGGTATATATCTATACTACACACTTATATCTATTGGAGGTGCTTATAGAAGGGAAGAATTTTTTGAGATTTATTTTAAATATTCTTCATTTTATAAAAACTGAATTAGATGTAAATTGGATATAACAGCACATGATAAATAACTTAAGTATGTTATATCCATATATAAAATACATAAATATATTTTTTTTATTTACTGAAAATATTTTGATGAAAATATATCCTATAATTAAATAAAAAATTTATGAAAATGGAAGCAAGATAAACTTTCATATATTTTAAATGTAGCAAAAATATGGATTTGGCAGTATATGCAACTGATATTGAGCAAAATAACTCTTATAATTGCAATATATTTCAAAGTTCTCTTAAATCTGAAAATAAGAAAATATTAATCACTACATATTACTGCATATTTATTAGAGCATTAGATAATTCTATTTGCTATGAAAGTATTAAATTAATAGTAATGAATATGTTTTACTAAAATTATGAAATATATACATTATGTATTTTATATAATGAAATATAATAATATAATTATAACACTTTAATGTGAATAAAATTATCGTGTAAAAAATAAATTGTTATTATATTGTCTTTTTCATAGAATTTTGTATAATATTTATATTGAATAATAATAATGTTTTAGTTTTATTATGTCCGGAAATATTTAAATTTATATATTAATGTTTTGTATTTATACACATTTATAATACTCAAATAAATTTATTTATATAGCATTACAGCTTAATTATGAGGACCTTTTTCCATAGCATTCTACTGTTATGTATATGTAAGAGAAAAAATTCTGTAAAAAATCATTAAAATTAATGATTTATTCCTATTTATCTTTTTTGTATTACATATTGATTCATATTATATATAATGTTTAAAGCTATTTAATTGATTTATTTGTAGAATAAATATTTCAGAGTATTTCTTTCATCAGTTATAATACACACATTCTGTGTGTCAATATGATTATTTCGTAAATATTTAATGCATTAAATTTAATTATAAATATTTTTAAATATGTTGTTATGGAACTATTAGTTATCAATGAAAATTTATTCATTTTAAAATGATTGCACTTTTTAATAATAAATATATAAATTATATTGGACTATAACAAAATTTATATATTAATTACTTAATGTAAAAAGAATTAATATATATTTTTCCTTTTTTTTTAATAATATTATAATATATTTGTTCTTTTATTTATTTGTTAATTTATATAGTGAAATGCCTACTAATTATGTTATATTATTTAAAAAAATTTAAATAGTATTTATTTTATTTTTTTTTTATAATAATAATTTAGAAGTTTTATATTGTTTGTCATTTAATTTATTGTACTTATTTTCATATAAACCAATTAAATTCATATGTTTTTTATTTTTTTTTTTCATTAGCTTCCTTAACGCCCTTGCTTTGGGCTGTAAAGATGATCCAAAGGGAGTGTACTGTAAATAAAGTTCCATTATAATATTTTTATGAGTATATTATATTTTTCATATAGATGTTTTAACAAAATAAGCAAAATATATTGTATAAAAACATATACTAAAAAA
>NW_021629286.1:0-1816 GCF_002157705.1 Plasmodium gonderi | reverse complement strand
CCTGTGCTTATTTGTGTATCAGTGTGTGCAGATATGTTTTCGTAAATTTCTACATTAGTACTAATATCTGTTGTTCTTTCAATTTCTATACTACTATTTATATCTATATTTTTCTCTACCATTGTCAATACTCCTTTAGTATATCCCCAGTATTTGATGCCTCTTAAGAAACTCTTGATACCGGAAGAGTTATTTTTTTTTTCTAATTTATCTACGAATTCAATAATATTATCATTAAATTCTTTAAGTAATAGTCTTAAGCTATTGTCATACTTATTTTGATTAGCTTCTAAAAATTTCATTCTTTCTCCAAATTCATAAAAAGCCCAATAACTTGGGTCAATGTCACTTTCCAATTTTTTAAATTTATCATAAATTACATCTAGGTTTCTAAATATTTGAAATATATTGTCATCAAATTCATTCGGATATGAATTCTTGCACAGTGACATGAAACCCAAAATATTTGCATTGTCTCCAATTTTACTTAGCTTCTGCATTTCTTCATAGCACCTTGTAAGTGTTTCACATTTCCATTTACGATTTATGAGTAAATCTTTTAGTTTGTAATATATGTTTTAAATAATAAGTAACAAGTTGGCAGTCTTGAATAAAATATGGCTCACTAGAACCATCTATATTATCTTTGTTAAAATTACTACACAGTGTTGTCAACTTATTAGCCACATTGTCATAATATGAATATCGTAACCACTTAAAATTTCTTCTACATTTTGGGTATATATAACTAAAATCAAACTAAATATAATAGTATGAATGAATTGAAATATACAATATATTATTTTTGAATAGAAATAATTTATTGGATTACATAAATAAATATATGTTATAATTAAATAATCTAAATTATCTTTATATCAGTAAATATAAACATACATTATAATTCTCTGTTAAGGTTTTATGCATTATATAAATATTTTTTATTTAATTCATAAAAATAAATTATTATATTTATGTTTTTACATAACAATAATGACATAATGAATACTACATTGGTGAGATAATATGTGGAATTCATAATTTATAAAAATTACAATATTTTTATGATTTTATGTTTATTATTTTTATTCATTAATCCACCGTACTAATGTTCAATCCGAATTATTATTTTAGTGTATTATTGCATATTATAAAAGTAGCAATAGAGTATTTTAAACTAATGGAAATATTATGTAATAAAAATACACTTATAATATAATTACATATAAAAAGAATAACAATTCATTTTTACCCTCATATATAAATTAAGTGGAAAATGCGTTTATATAATAAATGATTTTTTTTGCATGCTTAATTTTTATACATAGCTTTAATTTCCATTAAAAACTGGACATAATCAAAAACAAATATGCATTGTGCATGTTTATAATTTATTATTTATACAATAAGCATTATATTTTAATATATTTTTTATCATAATAAAAAAAACTATATACACATAATAGAATGCTTTATTGCAATAAATGTAAATTATATCCAATTTAATTACATAATATGAATAAATAGTTTTGTATAGTAAAATATTTAGTGAAATATATAATAAAATAAGATTTAATATTATAAATATGAGTATAAAATTATGCCTACTTTATTTGACCCCAATTGCCTATTATAGAAATAATTAATATATACTATACTAAATGTATTTGTATTATAAAGAATAAATTTATAATATTTTGTATTATATTTATATATACATTATAATTAATCTATATATTCATACCTCATATCCTGTAGTGCAAATGATAATATAAGAACAGATAAAATATCATAAAATTCATATTTATTAATATAT
>NW_021629285.1:0-5994 GCF_002157705.1 Plasmodium gonderi | reverse complement strand
GTTAATGAGATCGATAAAAATTCCGAATTAAACTTATTAATGTATGAAAAAAACAAAAGTATGCAAAAATGAATTGAAAGCACCAAAAATTCTGAAGACGTCCAAAAAAATAAAATAAGTAATAATTGATGTAACAAATAAGCATACAAAAGGAAAAGCTAAGTTATCGTAATTTATTAACGACCTAGATAGAATTAAAACAGAAAAAAGGAGATGTATATATTATTTGTATCATTATCGAAGTAATACATTAATAATTATAACTCTGCTAAATATTTCATGGATGGTTCTGATAATATAATTAATATCTTAAAAGATTAATTAGGCAAAATATCAAATTTAATAAATTATTCTGTACATGAAATTAATAAATTAGGAAAAATAAGTATATTATATATTAAGTGAACCTGCTATTTGTAGTTCATCGTATGGTCAAATGAAATCGCTAGGTGATATAGAAGAAGAAAAAAAGAAATTATATGCAGAACAGATTCAAAAATTATCACAGAAACAAATGTACGCGAATGAAAGTGACTTCTACCATGGTAACAATAATACTGAAAAAAAAATACCATTCTAAAGCAGGAGAAAAAAATACAAGGATTTTTTATGAAATAAGAGTTATTTTTTTTTTATCTATTTATTATGGTATCTCTTTAAAGGCATTTAAGTAAAATGATGAGGAAAATCTAGGTGGTTATTTTGCAATTGAAGCATTTGAGGTGGTGATACATTTAGAGAAAGCGATAAGGAAGAGTACTTAGATGTTTATTTAGACGAAAATTGTGATTCTGAATAGGAGAATATATACTTAAACATATACAAATAGTAAAATATTTTAAAAATCATATTAAATAAGAAGGTTATCAGAATCCATTTTACATAAAGTCTAATGAGTTAATATATGCACAAATGAAATACATTTTTCATATAAAGACGATACAAAAAATTATAATTCCATAAGGACGTAATAATAATTGTAATATATATGTGTATATTATATATGTTATATTTAATGGATAATTATGTCATAATATAATAGTTACTCTGTGTTCACATATGTGAGAATCTAACATGAACACAATATTAAAAAAATCAATTGCGAAAAATTACACTGAATAAGTATATATATACAGAATATGATTTTATAAATAAATACATACTCTTTTCCAAAACGAAAAGCATAATAATTAATCCCTGAACCCTAAATCATTTCAATACATATTTATGCACACGTATTGAAAAATATATAAATTGTTTTTATATAAGTCTTTGTAAGCGCATATATATGGATACATTAAACAGCTATTAACATTGCGCACATAAAAATGTGAAAAATAATATAAACCTCTAAAATTGTTTAATTAACATAAAAATATATATTATAAATGTTATTGTAAGGAATAAATTATCTTCATGAAAATATCTTAAAATACGAAAATATAATAACCTAAAAAATAGAGTCAATCCTGTGTAAAAATATATATTTAATGATTCGCCTTCAGATTCTTGGCTTGCCTATTCGATGAATCAAGGAAATGTTGGCTTTTATATTCAGTGACCTAAAATATTATATTATCCCTATTAAAGCTAATTAAAAATAGCTCTAGACAAATATAAACACAAATTTTATTTTATTTGTTTTGTCTTTTTTTTTAATAATATAATAATTGACAACATTTATTAATATAAAAATGTATATCGTTGAATAAAGAATAAATATACCTGTAATTTACATAGAATGTAATTATTTAAAGGTTCTTAATAATATCTTATCTGAATGTGGTTATATTTTATCAAATATGAACTCGCTTTTTAGTGGAGCATGAATAATATATGTTCACAATTCCAAATAAATAAAGGTATTATTATACTAATGAATGTATATAAGGAATAAAAAATAAAATATAAAGGAATATTAATTATAACTCTTTTAAACTTATTATGAACATTATGTATTGTGCTTGATCATCTGGTACATTTATTGTGTGAAATAAATTTTTTCATGAAACAAGGTAAACTTTAAAAAAATTTCCTATTACATTTTTACAATAGAAAATTATGTACCTATAATAAAAAGAATTATTTTATCTATTATGTTGTTAATTCTCATAATCATGTAAGCAAAGTTTTAATATATATTTTATTATAGACACATTAGAACAAACTATATATTAATGCATTTATATATAGTCCCTTTTATATATAATGTTTTTCAAAAAATACATGTCTAAGAATATATATATATTCAATAAAATCATAGAATCTCATTATAAACTTTGAAGTCTCATTGTTCCTAAAAATTAAATATATTATATTTATAAGTTTTTAAATTTTATTATATAAAAAATAAAATATTAGGCACAAAGCTTTTATTTATAAAAAAGATAAAAAAAAATATATGTATTCAATTAAAATATACATTTTTCCTTTATAAAAAAATATACGTTAAAATTAATCCTTCAAAAAACATATCAATTTTAATAGAATAATATTTATGAAAATATTTGGATGATATATTAATGAATTAAAAATTTTTCTGTTAACAACACGTAATTAATATATTCAAAATATTCTCAATGTATATGCATATACAGAAATAAATATATGTAACAAAACAATTATTTTATCAAATATATGTAATATAACACTATTTTAAATTTTAAAAAATAAAAAATATTTTCAATTCTCTTGAGGTTTAAATATTATATATAAAGTTTATATCCTTGTACATATAAATTCTGTTTCACTGTTAATTTATGGTTTAAAACTAAGAATATTATAAATCAAAATAATTACATACCTAACGTATATTATCCATATTTTTGTAACATTAAATTATTATATATATTTTTTATATCACTATAAATAATAAATGAAATATAAATGACATTCAAGTAATATTTCATCCATAAATTAGTATGTCTTTACAAAGTATATCAATGATATCTTTGTGAATTAAGTGCATTAATACATATATAAATAATAAATGGTATATATATATAACCATAAGTAGTGATGTTATTCGTTTAGAAAAATTATTTGAATATATTTAATAATTCATATTAAACGGTATTATAGAATTATATAAACAGATACATATACATACATTCATACTTTTTTGCATAAATACATATTCGTTATTGTGGAAATGTAAATAGCTCATATTATATTTCCCCGGTAATTATTTGAGAAATAATAGTGCAAACGTATATCATTTAGAGATTTATGAAAATATATTCTTCCAATAAAATAGTAAACACTGAAATGAGTTCAATTAAAAACTCAAAATATAGTGGTATTATGAATCTGAAATGTGGGAAAAAATCTGGGACAAATCATTTAATAAAATATAATAATAATTAATTCTATGTGTATAAATATCATTCCTAGAGTCATATTATGCAAAAATTAAAAATATAATTATATTATAATCAATAATCTTTATGGAAAAAGCATTTACACAAATTATATATAAAATCAAATAATATATATTATGAAATGTTTATTAATATTATATATAATAATATGAAAAATTATATAATGCATTTACTCTTTATGTAAATCCCAAAATAATAAATATAAGAGTGCAGTATGTAGGATATTATAATCTTAAATAAACATTTCATAACATTATACATAGGTATATAAATCTTGACCCATATTACTAAGATAAATAACAAAAATCATAAAATGTAAAACAGGAACTCTAAAATTCTATTATTCAATCTTATATATAAACACTTAAACTTTTATGTAATATGTACAATTTATACTTTAATATTTTAAAATATAACAATGAAAAATTAAAACATTTATTATATTTATAAATTAATAATATTAATAAATGTAATATAAATAATATTTACTGCATTACTTTTAGACATTATAAAATATATTAATAAATATTTTTTTTTCCCGTATTAATTAGAATATATAATGGGTAATACTCAAGTATCTAAAACTCTAGTATGTTTCTACATGTTATTAAAAATATAATACATATTATTATATATTAAAATTGTCCTATTTATAAAAATCAAAGAAAAATATATTTCTTGTAAATGTAAATCATTTTTATGCACTACAAATTTCAATTTTAGTTAACTTTTAAGGATATTTTTCCCACATGTAAGAGCCTGTATAATAATATTCTTCACCAAGGAATTAATCAAAATGTAATAAAAAAAATAGGCCTGGTTTGCAATAGTTTTAGTAATACTTATACTCCTAATGCTTTGACGTATAATAGTTTTTATTCAACTTGCCAAAAACTTGGTCTTTATCTACATGAATTAAAAAATATGAAAGAAGATAAAAGAAAACCATATTGTAATTTTTATATCTACGAGCTGAAACGTGAAGCAAAGAACAAAAGTCCTATTGTTGTATCGTTTGATGATCTTCACAAAAAACTCATAGATGCATACAGCATATCAGGCGTACGAATACCTGATGTATGTAAAGAATATGTATCAAAAATGAATGACGATGTATTTGATATATTTGAAATGTTTGATAAATTATATGATGATTTTAAAAATTTTAAAAATCAGAAAACTACTATGCAAGATTACGTTAGATTATTTGTAATCAAGTATGACAAAATTTTAGAAAAAAATAAAAATATTAATAACAATACTATTTTTGAAGAACTGGATAAACATAAACGTGAATTCGATGAATACAAGCAAAGAAATCCTTACGCATGTGGAAATGATTTATTGAATTGTTCCTTGATGATACCACCAATAAACACGACCAAAGCAGAAGCGTTATCAGGAGATACTGCATCTTCAGTGACGTGGACTAGCACAGGGGTTTTATTTTTTGCAATATTTATAATTATGTTCATCTTGTATAATGTTAAGAATAAGTTTAATTAATTAAATTCTTACTCAGTAAATACTTATAATATATTTTATAATAAATATATAATATATAATAGATAATTAATGCTTTCATCATAGAAATATCATAATTTTTTTTAATTCTCAGTATACTGCTTTTGGATCATACTTTCTGCGAAGGAGAAGAAAGTTAAGAAATAAGTGGTATACAAAAAATAAAAAACATTACGAATTAATGAAATTATATGAACAGTCACAAAAAAATATAATTCAAAATAAACACAATATATTATATAACTCAGTAGACTAGTATTAAAAAAGGTACTATAAAAATATATTAATTTATTGACATGAAATAATATATATAATAAGTTATCAATATTATTAGTTGTGGAAAATAATTAATATATATTTTTATATAATTTTGGGAATGAAATAAATCCTAAAAATACTGTACATTATAGAGAAACCCATAAGATAATCATAGGACAAAATAAATTTTATAAGAGCAACGTATAAGGTCCCCCAAGATAAATCATTAAACATTCCAAGTTACAATTAGAATATATTCATTTAGTTTAATTACTAATAATATTGGTTAACTGAAATTAAGTGGTAAGACAAAATAGATTAGATAAATCTAATATTTATTTAATATATAAAATACAGATTTTAGATAATTTAATCATATATAATATGCAGATATATTGACATAATTACTCCAATGTTAACACTATAATGAATCCAATAAAATTTAATAATTTATTTTTCATAACAAAACATATTTATATATTAATATAAATAAATTTGTTAAATAAAATACTTTTTTTTAAACGATAACATCAATAAGAAAATTCAACTTATTCATTGATTATGAAAATTGTATTAATCAAGGGGTTATTTTTATGTCATATAATTGTCTATAATTTACCATATCGCCTTAAGGATAAATCCTTTCTTGCTTATATATTAAGGAATATATATTATATAAATCCTAATAGAGAAACGGAAATTTATGTATGATTTATATGTATATTGATCAAATCTTTACTGATTCTTCATATAACTTTTATGTAAATTCATTTGCTTCATATATCGCTTACTAATGTAAAAAAAGTTTAAACATAAAGATTGAATATGTAAT
>NW_021629284.1:0-3062 GCF_002157705.1 Plasmodium gonderi | reverse complement strand
AATTATTTAATTCTATAATGCTATTGTTTAACCAATGACTACGTATATCAGGTTATGTATTTATATCCATTGAAGTGAGTGATTTATTTATGTAAAAAATTCATAACATAAAATGAAATTATATTTTTAAAATTCATAAACAAATTATATATATATATAATATTAACACATATTTTTATTAGACTAATTTATGCAGAATCCTATATCATCCTTAAATTTTATATAATATTAGCATGCTCATTGTCATATATAATTTAAATGAATTAATCTTACACATTACCATTTATAATAATATTTCTAACTCATTGAAAACTTTAAAAGATAAGTCATAAATGTAAAATTATCTTAAAATTATCTGTATAATTAAAATTACATATTCTATCCTTATATTTAAGTCTTTTTCACATTATTAAGAGTTATAAGAGACAAATTAACTGTCTAAAAATTGATATATTGAATCAATACATATCTAATCAATATATATATAGCTTATACATAAATATTTCGATAGGCATTTTAATAAAATATATTTCATTTTATATAAGCTAGAATGGATTTATTATTAAAACTATATAGTATTTTATAGACAATTAAATGACTGAAAAATAACCCCTTGTTTAATACAATTTCCATAATTAATGAATAAGTTGTATTTTCTTATTGATGTTATCTTTTCATGAAAAAATAATTTTATTGAACAAATATATTTATTCTAATATATAAATATCTATTATTTATGAGAAATATATCAGTATAATTCTATGGGATCCATTAATGTGATAACGAGGCATAATTATATCATTATGTCTCCTATATTATATGATTAAATTAATTTAAATTATGCATATATATGTTAAATAAATATTAGATTTATTTAGACTATTATGTCTTATTACTTCATTTGAGTTAATCAACATTTTTGATAATTAATCTAAAGGAATATATTTTAATTATAAACGTGAATGTATAATGAATAATCTTGAGTGGCCATATACATTGCTCTAAGAAATTTATTGTGTGATATGTTTCATTTATTAGGTTCTTTATAATGTATATCCTTTTTAGGAAATATATAATACTTAACAATTATATTAAATATATACTAATTACTGTCAAAATTTCATAATATTTATAATTTATTACATATATTATTCAATGTCAATAAATGCATATGTTTTTATAATACCTTTTTTAATATTATTCCACTGAGTTATATGATATACTGTGTTTATTTTGAATTACATTTTTTTGTAACTGTTCATATAATTTCATTAATTCGTAATGTTTTTTATATTTTCTATTCCGTATATTTTTTAACATTCTTCTCCTTGGTCGTAAGTATGAACCATAAGCAGTATACTGACAATTAAAAAAAAATATGGTATTTCTATGATGAGTACATTAATTATATATTTATTATAAAATATATTATAAATATTTACTATGTAAAATTTTTTTTAATTAAGTTTAATTTTAACATTATACAAGATGAACATAATTACTAATATTGCAAAAAATAAAAAACCCGTGCTTGTCCACGTTACTGGAGATTCAATATGTCCTAATAATGCCTCTGATCTGGTCGCGCTTGCGTCAACTTTCCCCAAGGAAGAATTTAATAATTCACTTGTATTTTTGCAATTAGGTTGTTGTTCAAGAAGCTTATGAAATTTTAGTTTAAATTCATCTAGCTCTTCCTGGACAATATTCTTATAATCATATTTAACTTTGTGTGAAAATTCCTTATATTTTTCTGCACATTTTTTAACATATTCGCAATTATTGCTGTCCCTTTGAAATTTATTATAATGATCATATAATTCCTTAAACATTGCAAATATATTATATACATCGTCATTCATAAACGACACATATTCTTTACATACATCAGGTATTCCTACGCTTACATTTTTGTATGCATTTATAAGTTGATTATGAAGATCATCATACGATTTAATGTTTGGAGCTTTATTCATTGCTTCTCGTTTCAGCTCGTAGATATAAAAATTACAATATGGTTTTCTAGTATCTTCTTTCCTATTTTTTAATTCATGTAGATAAAGACCAAGTTTTACACAAGGTTGATAGAAACTATTCCATGTATTAGCACTAGGTTTAAATCTATTATTAATATTATTGCAAGGACCATATAAACCACTACTTACAGGACCGGTTCTCATATTGTAGAAAAGAGAATCGTAATAATCCTTTAATTTAGGAAAAATATCCTTAAATGACAACTAAAATTGAAATTTGTAGTGCATATAAATGAATTGCATTTACAAGAAATATATTTTTCTATCATTTTCATATATAGGACAGTTTTAATATGTAGTCATATGAATTATAATTTTAATAATACTAGAAACATACTTCAGCTTTCACTCCATGGCTATTTCCCATTATATATTCTCAGCGTTTAGGGTTTAGTGTTTAAGGTTCAGAGTTTAGATTTAATGCTTACGCTTCAGCTTTTTGTATATATATATATATTTACAATATATTTTTATTATTATATTTTTGATTTGGTATTCATATATATATATTTTTATATATCACAATCATTTTATATTTTTTTGTTCAAATTTTTTTATTGTGAAATTTATGATTTATTATATATTACTATTGGTTTATATAATAATTTATGTTACTAGAAATATGTATTGTTATGATTGTATTTGTTTACTATAATAATAATATTTATATAATTGGTATTTAACATATGATGGATTTTTCATATTTTATTATTTATTTGTTTAATATACACAATTGTTATATTTTAATAATAATAAATGATAACAGGAATTTCATAGTGTCAGTATTATTATATATATATTTTTTTTTAAGTTTTATTATTTCTATTGTATATTATTATTTTTAATATTTCCATTCCAATTACATTTAATTTACTGTATACTATGACCTTATGTATAATTACATTTTTATTCAATATCTATAATCATATTATCTTAATATATCCAACACTTAATGAACATTTACGAATCCTTTATTTTTAAAGGAAATGCTTGATAATATTAGACATATTTTTTTCACTAGGAACT
>NW_021629283.1:0-3222 GCF_002157705.1 Plasmodium gonderi | reverse complement strand
ATAAAAATTTAAAAAAATATATCTTCTGCTTGAATTATTCGAACTGAGAAAATATATATATATATATATTCATTATATATTATAATTTTTGATATACATTGATATTATTTTTTTAAATTTTTAATTTATTTGTAAAATTTTGATTATTGTATTAAAAATTATTTAATTCTATAATGCTATTGTTTAATCAATAACTACGTATATCAGGTTATGTATTTATATCCATTGAAGTGAGTGATTTATTTATGTAAAAAATTCATAACATAAAATGAAATTATATTTTTAAAATTCATAAACAAATTATATATATATATATAATATTAACACATATTTTTATTAGACTAATTTATGCAGAATCCTATATCATCCTTAAATTTTATATAATATTAGCATGCTCATTGTCATATATAATTTAAATGAATTAATCTTACACGTTACATTACCATTTATAATAATATTTCTAACTCATTGAAAACTTTAAAACATAAGCCATAAATGTAAAATTATCTTAAAATTATCTGTATAATTAAAATTACATATTCTATCCTTATATTTAAGTCTTTTTCACATTATTAAGAGTTATAAGAGACAAATTAACTGTCAAAAAATTGATATATTGAATGAATACATATCTAATCAATATATATATAGCTTATACATAAATATTTTGATAGGCATTTTAATAAAATATATTTCATTTTATATAAGCTAGAATGGATTTATTATTAAAACTCTATAGTATTTTATAGACAATTAAATGACTGAAAAATAACCCCTTGTTTAATACAATTTCCATAATTAATGAATAAGTTGTATTTTCTTATTGATGTTATCTTTTCATGAAAAAATAATTTTATTGAACAAATATATTTATTCTAATATATAAATATCTATTATTTATGAGAAATATATCAGTATAATTCTGTGGGATCCATTAATGTGATAACGAGGCATAATTATATCATTATATCTCCTATATTATATGATTAAATTAATTTAAATTATGCATATATATGTTAAATAAATATTAGATTTATTTAGACTATTATGTCTTATTACTTCATTTGAGTTAATCAACATTTTTGATAATTAATCTAAAGGAATATATTTTAATTATAACGTGGAATGTATAATGAATAATCTTGAGTGGCCATATACATTGCTCTAAGAAATTTATTGTGTGATATGTTTCATTTATTAGGTTCTTTATAATGTACATCCTTTTTAGGAAATATATAATACTTAACAATTATATTAAATATATACTAATTACTGTCAAAATTTCATAATATTTATAATTTATTACATATATTATTCAATGTCAATAAATGCATATGTTTTTATAATACCTTTTTTAATATTATTCCGCTGAGTTATATGATATACTGTGTTTATTTTGAATTACATTTTTTTGTAACTGTTCAAATGAATTCATTAATTCATAATGTTTTTTATATTTTCTATTCCGTATATTTTTTAACTTTCTTCTCCTTGGTCGTAAGTATGAACCATAAGCAGTATACTGACAATTAAAAAAAAATATGGTATTTCTATGATGAGTACATTAATTATATATTTATTATAAAATATATTATAAATATTTACTGTGTAAAATTTTTTTTAATTAAGTTTAATTTTAACATTATACAAGATGAACATAATTACTAATATTGCAAAAAATAAAAAACCCGTGCTTGTCCACGTTACTGGAGATTCAATATATCCTAATAATGCCTCTGATCTGGTCGCGCTTGCGTCAACTTTCCCCAAAGAAGAATTTAATAATTCACTTGTATTTTTGCAATTAGGTTGTTGTTCAAGAAGCTTATGAAATTTTAGTTTAAATTCATCTAGCTCTTCCTGGACAATATTCTTATAATCATATTTAACTTTGTGTGAAAATTCCTTATATTTTTCTGCACATTTTTTAACATATTCGCAATTATTGCTGTCCCTTTGAAAATTATTATAATGATCATATAATTCCCTAAACATTGCAAATATATTATATACATCGTCATTCATAAACGACACATATTCTTTACATACATCAGGTATTCCTACGCTTACATTTTTGTATGCATTTATAAGTTGATTATGAAGATCATCATACGATTGAACATTAGGATATTTATTCTTTGCTTCTCGTTTCAGCTCGTAGATATAAAAATTACAATATGGTTTTCTAGTATCTTCTTTCCTATTTTTTAATTCATGTAGATAAAGACCAAGTTTTACACAAGGTTCATAGAAACTATTCCATGTTTTAGCACTACGTTTAATTCTATTATTAATATCATTGCAAGGTTGATACAAATCTCTACTTACAGGACCCTTAATCATAATGCTTAAAAGAGAATTATAATAATCCTTACAATTAGGAAAAATATCATTAAATGACAACTAAAATTGATATAGTAGTGCATAAAAATGATTTCCATTTACAAGAAATATATTTTTCTTTCATTTTCATATGTAGAACAATTTTAATATGTAATAATATGAATTATAATTTTAATAATATCTAGAAACATACTTCAGCTTTCACTCCATGGCTGTTTCCCATTATATATTCTCAGCGTTTAGGGTTTAGTGTTTAGGGTTTAGATTTAATGCTTACGCTTCAGCTTTTTGTGTATATATATATTTACAATATATTTTTATTATTATATTTTTGATCTGGTATTCATATATATATATTTTTACATATCACAATCATTTTATATTTTTTTGTTCAAATTTTTTTATTGTGAAATTTATGATTTATTATATATTACTATTGGTTTATATAATAATTTATGTTACTAGAAATATGTATTGTTATGATTGTATTTGTTTACTATAATAATTATATTTATATTTTATATAATTGGTATTTAACATATGATGGATTTTTCATATTTTATTATTTATTTCTTTAATATACACAATTGTTATATTTTAATAATAATAAATGATATCTTGAATTTCATAGTGTCAGTAATTTTATATATAATTTTTTTTTGCGTTTTATTATTTCTTCTGTATATTATTATTTTTAATATTTCCATTCCAATTACATTAAATATACTGTATAATATGACCTTATGTATAATTACATTTTTATTCAATATCTATAGTCATATTATCTTAATATATCCAAAATTTAATGATCTTTTATTAATCCTTTATTTTTAAAGGAAATGCTCGATAATATTAGATATATTTTTTTCACTAGGAACT
>NW_021629282.1:0-5027 GCF_002157705.1 Plasmodium gonderi | reverse complement strand
ATATTCCAGACATCATTATAATAACAAAATGTATAAAGATTTAGTTCGAACATTTTTACATTTAAAGATATATTATAAGAAAAAAACATTATCTCTATATATAATTTACACAAGTGAATAGATCATAAAATCTATGCTATATATTTTTTTAATAAAAAGTATAACAGAATAAAAATATGTTATTACCTAAAAAAAGAAAACATATGGTACAGTTATTTGATATAATGCATAGTTATTCTTAAAATATGAACATTCGATATAAATTCATAAGTATACATATATTATCATATGAAAAAAAAAAAAATAATAAGTGATGAGAAATAATTATTTAAGTAAGTATATATATTATCATAAAAATTATTCTAAATACTCATTCTGTTAATTAAAATTACATATAATATCTCAAAGTACTAAATTAAGTGAAAATAATAATATAGGAACCATTTATATTCCAACAATATACCAAAATTCATATAGAGGACCATAACGCATACTATTTTCACCGTGTTGAAAAATACAATCATTTATTCTCCTACGTATAAAATAATGCAGAATATATTAAAATTATCATATAAAAAATTAAACGTATACTCAATATTATTAAGGTATTTGCGATTACAATGAATTTCGTAATAAAATCTGATAAACGTAGTACATAAAAACTAAACATTAAATTCTAAAATATAAAATATTGAATATAGGACTATAAACTAAAACACAGTAAAAAAGAAAAAATAAAATTCGAATAAATAAACTCTTAAAAAATATATACTAATTTTAACATCTAAACTCAGAGAGATAAATCTGAAGAAAAAAAATCGTAAGTCTTAATTCAAAAACTAAACCCTGAACCCTGAATAACGCATAATAGATTACTCCTTTATATATATATTATTACTTTTTAGAAATCATTATGCTAAATTACAAAATTAATTCTTCCCATGATTGTTAATGTGTATTCATTGCTAGCAGATATTTATTTATATTAATATGTTCTATAACATTATCAGATATATTACTAATGTACCTACGTGCAAAAATTTATATTTTATTTAATCATATTTATTTATGTGTATGTCCTAGAATAAAGAAATAAAAACTATAATTTTGCAAAAAGAATTTCATGTAAATATATTTTTTATACATTTTAATTACTTTTTAAGAATAATTTTAAAAAATTATTATTTATATAATGCATACTTTTATAATACTGATTTTTCTTCTTTTATTACATATAAAAATATATCTTCAAAAAAGACGCTATATTGAAATATAAAAAAAATTGAATCTTGATTATATTGATGTATCTATAGCACAATTTAATTAGAACAATATCATAAGGCTGATACACAAGTATAAAAATTAGTTAATTATATACACAAAGTGTAAAAATCATGTTTGGTATTATTTTGGTAGATTTAAATATAGTATAAAATTAAAATATAAGCAAATTATATATTTCTAAAAAATAATTAATTGAGAATAAATTACCTTGAATAATAGAAGCACCAAATTTATAAATTCAGAAATTGAGAAATATATAAAATTGCATAATTATATAATACGTAAATACGTAGTAACTGTTTTATTTATTATCTGTACATTAAGAATATAATATTTGATATTTTTTTATAAAAACATAATATATGTAATCAAAGTAATTTATAATGTGATTATTGTTCATAAATTACAAATAAGATTAAATATAAAATCGTCATTCTTATGCATAACTATATGGTAGTTAGTAATAATAACAATTTTACCATTATATGTACATAAACACTCGTCCATAAAAAGAAGCTTGAAGAATATAACTATTTTAGTTCTACTATATTATCAAATCTATTATATTCAGGAAAAAAACTCATGTAAAAGGATTATTAGAAGAGAAAAAAATATGTTTTAATATATCATTATGAGAAACAGGATAATTTTGAGTTTAGTATCTAAATGAAACCCCAAGCTACTAAATCTTTATAAAAAATATTCATATAAATTGATCTAGTAGTTTTTCATTTTGTATACATATTTTATTTCTGAAAACATGTTTACATGAAACAGATATTCATATTTAAATAATTTTTAAAATGTATATCCACAGAGATATGTATATAAACATTTCAGTATATTTTTAAAAAATATCACATATTTTATGATAGAGGGTACATAATTTGAGTTTCAGTTAATTTTTCAAACGGAGAAAAAATATTATATTCAATACTTTTACTATTTTGTGATAGTTATTGATGTTCCAATGAACAACTATAACTATATAAAATCATGCGTTCCGCATCATGAATAAAATTAGATATATTAAGGTCTAAGGGATTTATATATTTAATATAATAATGAATAAAACGATTTATTAATATAAATTCTACAATTATAAGAGGTAATAATATTTCATGCAAGAAAAAAATAAAGGTCTCAAATATTATTATAAATATGAAGTAGTAATAACATATTATAAAAATGTATAATCATGTATTAATAGAAATCATTGATAAAAAACCATCTTCGAATTTTCTTAAAAAAATAAAAAAACGTATAATTTTATTTAACATTATAATAAATATAGATTTTTTATTATATCCTGTACGATAATGTACGTAATCATTTAATTGAATAAGGATCAAGTGAGGAACTAAAATTTTTATTTTTCAGTTTTTTTTCTTGATATTTTTTATTTATATGAGATAACTTATATATTTGTACATATACAATATATAAATTTAATTTGTGTTACACAGCTTGTTTATTATAATATGAAAATTTTATGTATACTGCGTTATATATTTTTATAATTAGTATAATACGTTTTATTATTTTGGTTAACTTGTTAGTTCATTAATTCAGGCTTTTATTATAAATAAAAAATGAGAAAAATAAAATAATGAAAATTATAATGCTAGGAACAATTTCTACAAATATAATGTGTATATATATAGAAAGAAATTTTGAAGAATATTTGTTTAATGAACGACGTTAGTGTCTTAGATTCTCTTGAAATTTATTAAATATTAACATAGGAATTATTTTATTATTATTGCAAATATCAATTTAATGAATATCAATATAATAACTAAATGAGATCGATATAATTTATTAATAGCATTCTTTTATTATATTTATATTGAGGATTATTGTTTACTTTTTTTGTCTATATATATATATATTATTTTAATAATTTAGATTTTTCTATATATTTCTTCTAAATATAAAACTTATATGTAATTGTGTATTTTTTAAAGATTTAAGTTTTCTACTTTGTACTCACAAAATTTGAATAAGGGCCTATATATTCCCTATTAATAATTATAATAATGATATAGTTATTTGCTTAAGTGCATCATACATTTGCTACATCTACATAAATATATATTTTTTTTTTTTTTATTAAATTATTTATATTAAGAAAAATTTATTAATTGAAAAATATATATTTTTGTATTAACAGAATAGTATCTTCATTTCTTAGAAAAATTGTAATAAGCATATTTCTTTAAAGGTTGTTGTAGAAGAGTTTATTATAGAACATATGATAGAAATTTGTATTATTTGATGTTATATTTTTATGTTCCCCTATGATATAATACTCTTTTTAATACAATTAATATTATTCGTATGCGTAAGTTATACATGTCTTATTTGTTATCACAATTTACTATCATTTGTATCATAAAATTTATTAAGTATTCATCATTTTGTATATAGTAAATATAGGTACATTTAATCCATATTATATTATGAACACAAACATTATTAATATAGGACTATATGAATGATATTTTTTTTTATTTTATGTAATTCCATACATTATTAAAAATATAACAAATGCTTATAATAATCAAAAATTTTTTGTTAATCATTGTCTATAATTTTTATATATAAATGATATGATAATAAAAAAAATTATATATATTTACAATATACATATATGTGAAAAATTGTATAATGGAGTTGTCAATCATACATATATATATTAATAAATGTGGAGTTATAAACTTTATTAATTCGTGTAGTTAATATATTTAAGCAAATATTTACCTTAATTTAGCGTGCTTCTTAATGAATTAATATTATGACATAATATAGACAAATGTTTTGTATTTTTATAAGACTGGTATCTAAAAAAAATAAATAACATAAGGACAAATTCCGAATATAGAAATATGTTATGTGAACTAAATGAGCCATATTTTTGTTGTTTGGTTAACATAGCATCTACCTTCATTTTATAATGTAATTAATATTATATAACGGCTAAATGAGTATATGTAAATAAACTAATTTTATATATATATATATCAATTTTAATTTAGGGAAAAATAATTGAAATAATTGAGAATTCATATATTCTGTATATATTGGATCGTAATAAACAAAAATTTTCACATGTCATAAATATCAAGAAATTGTTAATTTTATTAGAAACAAAATTTTTTACTTTATTTTTAATTTTATATATATTAATAACAAAAGAAGGGGGGAAATTATTAATATTATGAATAATTTTGATTAATTATAGATCTATTTATATTTTAAAGCAATACAGCATTAGAAATTAATTTTTTTATGTTTATTATGCATATAAATGTTATTAAAAGTGTATATATTTTGCTTACAATATGTGAGTTACATATGGAAGCAGTTATTTTTTTTACAAAAAAATTGTTTCAATATTGAATAAAATAATAAGAATAAGTTTACTATACTAAAAATATTTTTTTATTAAAATGATATTTATTGTATTTATTGTTAATTATGTGTGTAAATTATTTGTATAATTTTAAAAAAATATATTATTTTATAAAAAATATATTTTTATAACTCTTTTATATTTTATTTTTTTATGTTAATAAAAAAATATTTCTTAATATATTATAATATTACTTTTTAATACAGGTTATATTATTTAACAAGGATTTTTAGAAAATTCTAAATAATTATTAATATACAATTTTTGCTTGTGTAATTACATATATGCTCATATAACAATTATATACATTTATTTATTATACATATAT
>NW_021629281.1:7320-7754 GCF_002157705.1 Plasmodium gonderi | reverse complement strand
TTGGAGGAATATTTCTATTGAACCATTATGGAAAACGATAAAAGAATTTTATCCTAAGAGTTGTGAAAGATTATATTCATATTATTATAAAAAAAAATCCCGTAAGAAACCTGATTTAAATGATGAATGTTATAATTAAGAAATTGAGAACCATGTTTCTTTTAAAGAAGATGATTTTGAAAATAATTTTATTAAGGAAAACTGCGCTAAAATTTGTATATTATTTTACTTAGGTGAAATGTATACTTTATTAAACAATGATTCATAAAAATCTAATACCACATATTATAAGCATTACAATGGAAGAACTACTTATGAAAAAATTAACTACAATCCTATGTTAAAAGCTGAAAAATAGAATTTTTGCGAATCATTAATAAGTACCAATGCTCTTTCAATAAGTGTAAATGTTTTAGGAACTATCTTTCTTGCTT
>NW_021629281.1:6509-7287 GCF_002157705.1 Plasmodium gonderi | reverse complement strand
TAAATATAAATTAATAATACAATGATATAACAATATATATATATATATATATAATATCTTAATACATATATATATTTTTTCTACATAATTGTTCACTCCTATAGGATTTATATTTCGAACTCGTTATAAAATTAAAATTAGGCTGAATGAGAAATTTAACGAAAAAGCACCATATAAAGAATATTCACATAAAAATGAAATAATCCATGCAATGCATAAAAAAAAGCTAAAATATATATGTTCCTATAGTATAATAATTTTTGTAAAAAAGCAATATAATAAAAAAAATATATACTTTATTTGTATAAATTGTAAATAAAAATACATTATGTAATTTTATGGAATATATCGTTTTCCTATGTTGTCTTGTCTACGAATTGGGCGTATTCATGTTATAAAAGAAATTAAAATAAATAAAATTCAAATATTCTAAATAGAATAACACAAAAATATATATGAAAAATATAAATAATTACAAATAATCAATGAACATGATACGAATTATGCATATATATAAAGTTCTATTTAACTACGTAATATATTTTGAAAGGTGTATTTCCATTTAATATATGCACTTATTAATAATAGTTCTTGAATTACAGTTTTTTGATAATTATAAAGGTATGATATAATTGTATACATATTACATTTTCCTCCGTTTACGTTATTAATGTATGAAATTATATTACAAGTTATATTTATATGTGCAACTAAATAAAATAGTACAATATTTAATTTTTACGCTTATGTTTTATTAAACGCAATTTAATTTTTTTAT
>NW_021629281.1:6001-6452 GCF_002157705.1 Plasmodium gonderi | reverse complement strand
AACATTATTACATTAAAATTGTGTCCAATATAATTAATATGTTACTTTTGTTTAAATCTTATGAAAACAAAAGTGTAAAGAATTAAGAAAAATGCATGTTGTAAATATTACTATTACAATCTTAAAGATCTACTGAATGAATATGGATTCAAATGTACAGACACTATTGTGTGTCAAGGTGAAATGAAGAGCTTAAGCTTGTCCACCACAAAGATTTCTGATTTATTGATACAGCATATCGATTATCCTGAATATTTTAATAACGATGTATTTAAAATGTTTAAAAAGATTAACGAAACATATGATAATTTAAATGAATTCAAAAGTGACAAATATACATCCCAATCTAAATTTCTTAATTTTAATAAATGGATGCAAGATTTAGAAAAATCTCAAAATAAGTATCATGAGAGTTTTAGATTATTACTTAAAATTTTTAATAATTTTTTTT
>NW_021629281.1:0-5700 GCF_002157705.1 Plasmodium gonderi | reverse complement strand
TAATGAAAAGAAAAAATAAAAATCTTATGAAAATGATAGATTCGTGTGAAAATATGTACAATGAGTTAAATAACAAAAAATATGAAATAGCATACAGATCAATATGAAAAATCTATAAAACTATTAACAAAAAAAAAAAAGTAAAATGAATTCAATTTAAATTTTTTTAAATAATATAATATAATTAAAAGGCATTTTACACATATAAATTAACAAATAATTACAAGAACAAATATATACTAATTTATTTTGCTTTAAGTAAATTGAAATATAAATTTTGTTATATTCCCATATAATGTATATATTTATTATAAAAAATGCAAGAACATTAAAATCTATAAATTTTTTATGATATCTAATAGTTGTAATAACTGCATATTTAAAAATATTGAGAATTATATTTAATACATTAATATTTTATGTAAATTATCATATTTAAACTCAATATATGTTTATTATATCTTATTAAAGCAAGAGTTTGAAATAAATAACGTACAAAAAAATCAATTAGTTTCTATCATTATACATAATATAAATAAATAATTTATACCAAAAAAATAAATAGAAAAAATCGCCGAATTTGAATGTTTATATACGAGTAATATTCTTCTGCATACACGTAACCGTGAAATTACATGGATTCTAAATTCTTATAATTATGCTTTAATGCTATATAAATCAATCTATTTGATTAATATAAATTATTATAGAGTTAAAACAATTATATATTAATTTAAATAAATCTGAATGTAGTAAAAATGATATTTTAATACTATTTAAAGTAAATAATACACAAAATGTTGTGAAAAAGAATATATAATACCAATATATTTTAAAAACAATAATTCTGATATAATTAATGTGTTATAATTATATTATTATATTTCGTTATATAAAATACATAATATATATACTTCATAATTTTCAGTTGAATATATTAAATTCTGTTAATTTATAACGTCCTTAACATTTAGAAATACTAAATCCTCTAATATATATTCAAATATATATAATGCTTATAGATTTCCTATTTGCCAAATTTATGAGAACTCTAAAATATACTGGAATTATGATCGTTAAGTAACTTCATACCTTTTGTATATTATTATAACTCCATATTTCTGCCATATTTATGGTCTATAGAAGGACATCTTGATTTCTGTTTCATAATTTTTTATTTAATTATAGAATATATCCATCTAAAAAAAATTGAAATACACAGATTCACAGTGTTTATATGTTTTGTACAAGGAATTAATATGCATATATTACTTATCGTGAGCTATTTGTTCCAATATAAAATTAATTGACTTCTTATAAACGGAAGAACTTTTAAAATTGATCCATAAATATTCCTCTTCCATAAGCATTTTCAATACATATAAATATGAAATATAGGAATTATATTCTTTTTTAAAGTGATTTAATATTACATAATTATTAACAATGTAAAATCATGTAAAATTATTAATAACTATTAATAAAAAAAAAATTAATACATATATGAAAACAACATTATATAATTTTGACACATGTTATATTGCGACGGTTAATACAATGAATCAATTTTTTCCATTGATTTACAAATAATAAATCGGATGTATATTATTAAATACGTAACACAAATTAATATTAGGATATTCAAATAAAATATAAAAAAAATAAGTGTTTATGAGCCAACTATTTAATGTTTATATCATAAACAGTAGAATATATACATTAGGAAAAAAAAATTCATTGCAATTATATGACATCAGCTATGCTAAATTAGACAATAAAGCATAATTTAATGCACAAATCATATGTAGAAATTACAATTCTTACATAAACATTATTTATATATTAATATGTAATTTATTATAAATATTTTTAATGATTTTAACAAAATTTAAAAAATATAATGTTTTACATTGTTTATAAAATTAAGAACTATTATAATAACAAGTGTTTTAATTAATAATATAATTACAAATAAGTAGACATACCTTTATATTAATTGTTTCTTTTCTTCCTCATAATAAATGTACATTAAAATTGTTGAAAATAGAAACAATAGCAATGATAAATATAAAAATATTAAAAATAAATATATACAAAATTGCTAAAAATTTTGTTATAATTTTTAATCAGTTTAAATAACGATGTATTAATCATTATATGAGTCAAATATATAACACGAAGTTGAACTAAATTTTTACGATATTATTGTAGTAACACCAGAATATTCAGTAAATATTAAAAATATATATTAGCTAATATAATATATATTTTTAAATTATTATAATATAATATATTTTTATAGTGTTCATCGTCACCAAAATATAATATATATAACGAGAAAAAAACATGTTATTTATGTACAAAAACAATAATATATTAAAAAATTAACAAAAAATAATTAGACATAATAATAAATACACAAATTGTAGCATAAATATAATTCTGAATCATTATACACTTTGGATTTCGTATATTTATAAATTTTACTATATGTTTATGCATATGATGAAAAAAAAATATTGTAATTTTAAAAACAGTGCTTATTTATATAATAAATATATTCATTTCAAATTATTATTGTATTATGAAGGAAAAAATAATTTCTCGCCTTTTCATAGAAAAATTGTTTTGTATAATAATACTTATGATACATATATATATGTAACAAGAAGGTTTCTTTGTGTTTCCTAATCAGAAGTAATATATATTACTGTATGTTACATTAAAACTTCTCCTTGAATATAAGTCTTCTGGCATTGTATAATCATCTTTTATATTCTTATTCATTATAATATTACGTTTCTTTATAGATTTTCCAAATAAGTGTTTTCTTAACCAATACCCAACTGTAGTAAAATAATAAAAATATGATATATGTGCAACGTATATTATTTAAAACATTTGTAAACATTTTTAAAAATTAATAAAATTCACATAATATAATGTATTACATATTTTTTTTATTAACAATAATTATTACTTTGCCCAGTATTATAGATAAAACTATAATTCCTATAACTAATGAAGCAATAACCATGCTTTTTGAGGATGAAGAAGTTGAAGGATTATGTAAAAAATCAGAAAATGCACCAAATTCTGAATCTCTAATGCTATTAGCAGAATCATTGTTATGTTTATATGCTGATATTTGTCCATTTGAAGTCATAGATCCCTGTTGATTTAAATTTTCCTGTGTCGTTCTTACTTGAGGACTTACTTCTGCATCTCCCTTAACCTGTTTCATATGTACACTCTCAGGAAAATTTCCTTGGTCCTCTGCTTCATTTACAATCTCATATGCATTTTCCTGTTCCCGTGTTCCACATACAACCTGTTGTGTGACTACCTCTTCCTCTAAACCATGTGATTCCTCTTGCGCAAGTGATTGTGATACAACTTCAAGATTTCGTTGTCCTGTTCCTAAACTATCTGCATTATGTACTGAATTGCATTTCCAATTATTTAAGTCCATATTATTCTTACCATTAAAATAATCATTAAAAGGATTGCAAATGTCATCGTTACAATTTAAATCATTATTCCTGTTCTTATAAGAGTTATATTTTGTGACACATTCATCAAGATATATCTCAAAAGAATGATTACAAGATTTATTAGGTTTGAGAAAATATGGTTTAAGTGTCTCATAATCTTTCGAAAAATCAAACAATGTTTTAATGTCCATAAAATTAAGGTAAGTTATATGATATTTATCATACTTATCATAATTACATATACTCCGATGAGAATTATTTTTTAGCAAAAAATTAAGTGTTCCCATAACAGTGTATAAGGAATTTCTATCTAATAAATCACCTAACCAAAAGTACAGGTAATCACTATCATCACTATAAAATTTATTGGCATTTCTTTCATTATATTCATAACATAAGGCTTTAAGTATTTTGACAGAAACATCACACCTCCACTTCTGCTGATCCATGAGATTCTTTGCTTTAGTGTAAAAATCAGTTCTTTCACAATTATCATTTCCATCATTGAAATTAGCGTACTTCTTTTTTGAAGGTAATTTTTGAAGTGCATCAACCTATGGATTTAAAACAAATGATAGATATATAATTTTTATTTATAAAAAAAATAAAATAATTAATTTACGAACAAATATGTTATATTAACATAAATGATAATTTATATTATATATAAAACGTACCCCTAGATGAATTCTCACTATTAACCAATTTTTAAAGAGTTATATTCAAACAGAATAGAACAACCATAAATTTAAGTATGTATATACTAATATGTTGAAAAAATTCTAATAACGTTTATAAGAATATATATAATGCTATTTTGAATTATATATTTGTTTTTATGATTTTGTCTATTGTTTTAATATTTTATGATATATATTATTATTTTAACACTATGTTCAATGAAATATAGGTGTATATTTGTTTAAAAAATATATTATAAACATATATAAATTTTAAGAATTCCGTGATATTTATAATATTATTATGAAATAAATTATTTGTAATTATTAATAATATGTCTTATAGTGTATATAACATTTACAATGTGAATTATCTATGCATAATGCTCATAAAGCAAAGAGTAATAAACACTATAGACTAAATTAAATATTTTCGGGTTTTTGCATTTTATAAAAAAAAATATGATTTTTTTAATATTATCTATATAATTTACATTAATATGCATATATTTATATACTTCAGTAATTCATTTATAGTTATTTTTTTTCACGATACAAATTTCATAGACATCTTAAGAAATTTTTTCTTTTTGAATTAAGGTATCCATTTCTATATTGCATTTAATAGGTTCTCTATATGTTTTATTTATGTTAATAATAATATTTTATGCGCTAAATTAAATAAATTGTAAATAATTTTTATTTTTTTAGCACTGTCATACTTTGATTATAGAATAAATATATATAAATTCTTTTTTATTGCATGCTATTATCTTTGGATATAATAAAATTCAATGAAATATTTGTATAATTTTATTATTCTTATTTGAAAAAATACATATATATATCAAAAAATATACCAAAAAATTTTTTTTAAGTATATATGGAGCTATTACTTCGTAACAAGTATAATTATGATATTTTACAAATACATTCATATTTATGAAAAGTTAATTGTATCGAATATAATATTATTTATAAATGTGATCTATAATTATACTGTAATTAAAAATATATAAATAAATTTTGATTAATATGAACACTTCTATATAAAGTATTGAATATATTTCTGTAAGTTTTTATTAAAGTGTATCATAGATAAAATATAGTGAGGTTATTTATATACAAGAAAAATATCAGTTTAATTAGTTACAATAACTTTTAACCTATATCATTAATTCATATTGAATATAAAACTATACGTGTGAGTTATGATTTCCTTAAATTTCATAGATTTTTTAAAAAATATATTATAATTTTTTTCTTGTATTATTAATGATTATATATTTTAAACTCCTAGTTATGTTTGAATGTATATTATAATTCTGCATAATATATTATAAAGATACAACAACAAATAATTTTATATATAATTAATACATTTGCACATGCGTTTCTACTGAAAATTCTTCCTTAAGTAATAACACAGTGAAGACTCACTAAATTAAATAATTGATAAATACATTTTTAATATTGTGATATTTATATATAATACATGTAGATCGATACAAATATATTTTATTGAT
>NW_021629280.1:2261-3384 GCF_002157705.1 Plasmodium gonderi | reverse complement strand
AATTAGAATTTAATAATTTTATATTATAAAAGAATTCATTGAAACATTATCGTGTATAATACATTTATGTATTTTTAAAATTACTTACATTCTGTTTAATATATGTTATTTATGGATTAGTAATTTTTAGTTTCAGATTTAATATAATGATATAATATTTATAAAATAAATTTTATGCATATCATTGAATTTTTTCTAAAAAATATGGATTATAACTTAGAAAAATTCTATGCTGTGTAAATTAATATATATACATATATATATGTTACACCGATAAATCAATATTATGCTTACGCACACATATATACTAATTATTTCTTTTTGTATTACATAAATTTATATAAAAAACATTACAATAATAGAATTTTCAAAAACATATATATGTATTTAACTTAAAAAGTATGTTATAAATCATATGTTAGGATTATTCAACATCTAATTGTCTAATAAACTATTATGAATTATTGCTAATTATATATATGATTAATGTTATGTTTACGTCATGCTTATCTACTATTATTTTTATAAGTAATATATTTATTTTTTTAGTCTATATATAATGAATAAATCACTATTCAGTTATTTTTATATTCGTAATTCATTCATTTCTATCTAAATTTAAAAGAATATATAACGACATTACATGGGTATAAATGTGTATATTGTAAGTAGATTAAATATATGCGTGTTTTTTAAGGATAGTTTTATATTTTTTATATTGAAGCATCATATTATGTTTTCACAATTATGATGCATAAATTCATATATAATATATGATCGAGTGTATTTTTCTCCATTTGAATATTATGGGAATTTAATAATATAATCGCTCGAGAATAAATTAATATAAAATTCTAATAAAATAATTTTCTTCAAAAATATAATATGTTATAATTTATTAGACTATAATCTACAAAGATTCTATCGAGATGTAATTTTATAGTTATTGTTTAATACAGAAAGTATAATCTATTATTTAGTAAATATTTATACACGTTATCCAGCATAGATAATACATATAAAATATGATCCATGCTCAATGTAAAAATAATATTAATGTAAACATGAAAAGAAACATTTCCCATTTTGTCTCGTAAATATAGTAAATATAATTACATTTCGT
>NW_021629280.1:503-2110 GCF_002157705.1 Plasmodium gonderi | reverse complement strand
TATATATTGCAATGATATCTATCTTCATTAAATATATAGATATATATTTACATAATATATTAATTAGTCACGAATTTCTCAATATTAATAAATATATAACTCATCATTATTAATAATTAAAAATTCAGAAATAAAAATTAAGAAAATAAAATTCATATTTAATAAAGTATACTACAATAACATATATCAATACAAATATAAAATGAATTATCAAATTATTAATAAAACACTATAAAACTCAAAATATAACATAAAATATGATACAACCATAAATAAATATGAATATCAACAAAAAAATGAAAAAATACAAATATAATGTAAATATAACTAATAACTAAACAATAATACGCTATACAATAGACTCTGAACACTAAAACCATAAACATAAAACCTGAATACTAAACATAAATTCTGAAACCTGAAGACTTTTTTGTAATCATGGCAATATAAGAAACATATGCGTTCACAATCAACTGAAAAAAATAAAATAAAATAAAATTAGACATAATGATAAAAACTAATGAGGGAATAATTTTTCATTTTATATACACTATTGACCACTCAGGACCAGTATCTCATAATGTGATATATAGAATGGTGTTTTTATTAAAATAGTGAAATATGTATATAATTAAAATCAACATTATAAAATTATTTACCGTAATATAGGGAATGAAAGAATCTAGTATTATTTTTTATCATCTCAGTATGTTGTAAATTTTGTCAAACTATATATTAAATGATTTTGAAAATGTAACTCAAATTTTCACATAATCTCAGGATATTTTCTATTACTTCATATGTAACAATTCCTTAAATTTTTTGAGTACTCATATAATGCGTTACATCTTAGAACATAAATCTTTAATAAGACAAGAGTATTATTAATTTAAAAAAAACATTTAAATAAAATCATGTTTACAATTAATAGGTACAATGCTTCTTCTGATACGACTTTGAGTATGCTCATTAACATAAAAAATAAACAAATATGAACCTTAAATGATTATTTCTATTTTCCCAAGAATATTTTTACTAACATGCAATTCATCATAATGGACATGCTCTTTGTTATAAATTTTAAATTTTATCTCATAAAAAATAATATATATGCATATATACATTCATCATATAATAGCGCTTTTTGTAAACATAAATATTAGATGTGAGTAATTAAACTAAAAATAAATATATAGTATTAATTAACAGATTATTCCATTTGAATAACTTGTAAAAACGAATTCACAATTTCAGAAAAAAGTACATGAATCTATATGCATAGATAAGCTTTTTTCCTGTGTATTATATATATAGTAAATGTAACATGTTCACTGTTTTGAAATTATGAAGAAAAATAATCACTAAAACATGTGAATTATGACAACCATTTTTCCATCAAATAACTAAAATAAAAAATTTCACGTATTAACAGAGCAGGAGAGAAAAAAATTGTATTAAATCATTACATTCTTCTAATAATGTATTAAAATAAAAGAGTCTAAATTAAATTATAAATATATGATTTTCACAATAAAATGAACCACATATTATTACATAATACATTATGGTATCATTTATTTATATGTGTGATGAAATGACACTTATAC
>NW_021629280.1:0-404 GCF_002157705.1 Plasmodium gonderi | reverse complement strand
AACCTTAACCTATGAAAAAATAAAATCGTTATAATTCCTTTAAACCATATTTAGCGTCATATTTTGCTGTTAAGCATAAGAGTGAAGAAAGTATATATCATAATATTAAAACAGTAAATGACACAATGGATGATTGTAGAATGCAAACAAAGATGTAGATGGTAAAAACATAACTTGTTTTTTTCAGAATTTAGTTTAAGTTTTTAGGATTCTTATTTAGAAAAATTTCTTTAACGATTTTAAGAAGAAAAATGTTTGATAAATGAGTTATATATATGATTCTTCCTAAAAGTCTCAGAATAATAATATACCTTATATAGAAATATTATTGAACAAATGTGATATTTATTTTATTTTGTTTTTTTACTTGTCCCCATGTACTAGAAATAACATTTCTCATATTA
>NW_021629279.1:0-4638 GCF_002157705.1 Plasmodium gonderi | reverse complement strand
ATATATACATATATATATGTTACATAGATCATTATATACCATGCTTACGAGCACATATATACTATTTTTTATGTTCTTGAATTATATGAATTTATATAGAGAACATTTGGGTAACATAATTTTCATAGACATATATATGCATTAAACTTATAAGAACTATTATAAATTATATTTTAGTATTATTCTAAATCTAAATGTCTAATAAACTATTAGGAATTATTACAAAATATATATATATACTTAATATTATACATACGTGGTGCTTATGTACTATTAATTTTATAGGTAATATAATTATTTTTTTAGTTACAAATTAAAGAATAAATAACGTATCAATACATTTTATATTCGTATTTCATTGATTTTTTGCTAAATTGAAATGCATATATAACCACATTTCATTGTCATAAACGTACATATTATACGTAGATTAAATATATGGGGTATTTTTAAGGATATTTATATATTTCTTTTAACAAAGAATTATATTAATTTTTCATAAATATAATGCATTAATTCATATATAAAATACGATGGTGTGTATTTTTCATATTTTTAATATTATGGAAAATTAAATATATAATATCTCGGCAATAAATTAATATAATATAAGTATAAAATTATTTTCTTGAGAAATATAATATATATTTTTTTCAATAGACTATATTCTACAATGATTTTATCATGTTTTTTTTTATAGTTATTACTCAAAATAGATATTATAATTTATTATTAAGTACATATTTTAAAACTGTATTGAGGTTGTATAATTTATGTTATATATTGCCTTTGGTTAATATAAAAAGAATATACATATAATCATGAAACTCCAAAATTTCCATTTATCTCGTGTATGTTGTAAATTAAATTACATGTTGTTTGATAAATTAATGACATCTCTAATTTTATATTATTCTAGCTTCAATGTTTATATTTTTTAATTATTCAAAAAATCATGTAATGGTACAACATATAAGTACTATTTAATCAAAATATATATAATATAATTTATAGAATCACAGATTTAATATAATATTATTTATTACAAATAATGACATATATATAAATTGTTCATGTAATAATTAAATTGTAAGAATATCTTTACGAATATCCATATTATGTAACGAATTAATAAATAATAAAATATATATAATTTATCATTATAGATAATATCAGATATTCGAAAATAAAAAAAAATAAAATCTAAAAAATGACAAATGGAATATAACAATGAACTATATATATATATAAAATAAATTATAAATTTCATAATTAAAAAAGATAAAAAAAATATATAACAGAAAACGTGATACAAATATATATAAATATAAAAAGATATAACGAAAAATATTAAAGTAAGAAAAAAAAGAATATAAATAAATATAAAATCTAAATACTAATACACCCCTAAATCCTGAACCCTAAATCTAAACGTACACCTAATCCCTAAAACTAAAACCTAACCCTGTAATCATGAACCCTGAACCTAAACCTTAAATACTCTTAAGTTTTACTAAAAATAAGGTTAATAATATCAATCTGAAAACTCATTTGTAACTATTGTTATAATAAATATAATATATATATAAATGCATATAATATATTTTATATAAAGGAATGCATTTATACGTTAAAAATAAATAATGAATAATTGTTTAAAATTGATGATGATAAAGAATTGGCTGCTCTTATAAGATTAAGTATTTATGTTATATTATAATATAATTAAATAAAAGAAATAATACAATAACACATACAATTGCATAAATTTAAGCAAAATAAGATTATAAAAATATGGTAAATTTATTAAGCCAATTATAATAGTATTATAAATTATTATAAAAGTAGTATATTAAAAATATAAATATATATGAGAAAAAATTAATATAATTAATTATAAATAAAAATATGTAATAATTATATATATTCCATTATAATGAATAAATAATAATATATCTAATATTATAATAAGAACACAATCTTACATTTAAAAATCTATACATAAGTTAGTAAAAATTATATACAACATATATATAATAATATATTATATTACATTATAAAAATGTTCATAAATTTAGTCAAATATTAAAAGCAAATCTCAGAATCATTAATCTAAATTCTAAACTTGTACTCTAAAATATAAATCAATTTTCTATAACCTGAAAAATAAGCTATCATATGAATCCTAAAACTATTATAAATACAAAATATTATATTAAATAATACAGATGTATACATGCAAACTTGATTAATCCTGAATAATTATATAATAAAGAATTTAAATATTTATTTATTTTATTTATACAAACTAACAAGTATGTAAATATAAATTAAATGTTTATTTATATATTTCGTTTAATTCAAATTTAATTAAAATTAATTAGATATTATGGACCACTCTAAAATATTAACACTAAATGATAGGTTTAATAAAATAAATCCATTGGTCTTATATTACATATATATTGTAATATAATCAATCAGAATTTAATAAGCTATAGTCTGTTTAATATGCGTGTAAATATAGTAAAACTATATAATTTAAAAAAATTTGTATTACATAGAATCATATAACATTTAGTATATTTGAAGTCTAAATAACATCAACTTATAAATTGATAACATAATAAATTCTTTTATATGATAAGTTTAACTTATTCATTTTTTTAAATGATTCAAATAAAGCATAATGTCTGAAACTGTCAGTTATAAAAATGTAATTTTATATTCGTAATTATATAGATAAATTTTTTTTTATGTATTCATTTAAATACATATTTTTTGGTAAATTAATAAATTTATATATTATTAAGAATATTATATTAATATATTATAAAATATACAATTTTAACTTACAGATTAGATTTGATATAATATTCCCCGAATGTAGAATCGATTTCAATAAAACTATAACTGATTGGAGTAATTTTAATAATATCAGAGCTGAATTATATGCACTCTGTAATGATTTTTTAAAGACTTTTGTGAAATATGAGCAAATGCATAATTTTACATTACAAACCAGTTGTACTGGTCTTGGTCTTTTTTTATATTATATAGCATATAAAAATAAATCTAATGCTAGTTATAAAGAATTAGCTTGTAAATATTTCAATTACAAGTTACAAGACATGTTAAAGAATTATGAATTTATAGACAATGACCCCAAAACAGGCTACAATAATTTGAAACAATATTGGGCCAAGCTGACTAAAAATGATACAAGTTTTCTTGATATATGTAATAATGTGCTTCATAATCTTGAAGCGAGCGCATTTGATATATTTAAGTATTTTGATAAACTATATTTTTTTTTACCATTAATAAAGAACGATAATCTTTGCTCAGAAAATGCAGGAAAATTTAAAGGTTATGTGAATAATTTAAAAGTATATGTATCCGAGAACAATAGTATACGTACTTTACTAAATAATTTAATAAGAGACTATAATGGAAGAATTCATAAAAGTGCATTATGTGATAATGATTTATCTCTGGTAGAAATATCTGTGACTGAAAGTTCTGAGCGTGAAATATCTGTTCCTGAAATATCTGTTCCTGAAATATCTGTACCAAAATCTTCTCCGAAAGGAAATGGAATAAAAGATAACATGATGATACAAGCAATCCAAATAAAACACTCGGGCTTATCAATAGGAATATGGGTAGGAATTGTAGTTTTTTCTTCAGCAATTTTAATAATGGCTTATATTATATATAAGGTTATATATATTGTTTTAATGTAGAAAATATATGTTATAATATTATTCATTTTACACATTATTTTTTAACAGTTATATAAAATTAGTAATATACTTGTAAAATTATATTATTTTTCTCTTTTTATCAGTATACGCGAAATGCTTTATTTATACGACGAAGGGTGAAGAAATTAAAGAAATTGTTGAATATAAACATTGAAAATCGTAATAATGTAATGGGCTCATCTGAAGAAATATATAAAAATAGAATTAATATGCAATATAAAATAGCTTACGTTTAAGTATAACAATCCTACTAAGCACATAATATTATTGAATTAATTCAGCATTAATATATAAAATAAAATTCTAAGATACTCCTTTAATTATTTTTGTAGGTTTCAGGGTTTATTGCAGAGTTTAGAGTTTAGGTTTAATGTTTTAGGAGCATTAAATTTTTTTATAAATTATATCTATATTTACGAATATGATTATAGTAATGAGATAACTATTAATTTTTCTATGTGATAAATTTTATTTTTAAAAAATACTCAACTTAATTATATACCTCGAGAGATGAAATGCGTGAAAATTGCAAGCACAGTGAAATTAATAGGCGTTATCACACCGTAATCTAAATTTTGCAAAATGGGTTAAAAAATAAATAAATCGTATCGCATGGACTATATCCAATTTAGCACATGTGACAATTTATACGTAAATATAATGAACGAAAAGAAGAAATATAATTATTTTTAAGTTAATATATATATTTGTTGGAATATATTGCCCTATTAGTTATATGATTTTTTCTTTTTTATAATGTAATCACTGAAAACTAATGAATTTATAACAAATGTACATATTTTAAGAATAATTATGTGTTATACATAATAACCATGCAATAAAGTTATATTTTATTGGGTAAAATATTTTT
>NW_021629278.1:0-4368 GCF_002157705.1 Plasmodium gonderi | reverse complement strand
AAAAATTAATTACATAAATAAGAATAAAATATGTAAAATACTACTTTAATTCATAGTATAAATAGAAGTACGTTTAAATTTTGTTCAATATGTATAAAAAATAAGTATTTGGTATGTTCCATTTCATAATACGTTATTTGTATGATGCGCTATTTATAAGAGTATGTACTAGAAATGAATAAATTTTTTTTTTGTATATTTCCTTATTTTTTAATATACAAGTAAAAAATATATTATTGATGACATATATTAAAATTTATAATATTCCAAATAATTTTTTATTGTACAACATGTAAGTAATATATCATCACAATATATATAATATAAATTATAGTAACACAGTTTGAATATAATATTTTTTATAATAAATTAAAAAATATATAACAATAATACCTATAATTATTAAACAAAATGGTATACCTTTACAAAAGATAAAATTATGTAACAAATTATTCATTATAAAAAATATATTAATCATCATTAATATTAATATGAATCCTTCGAAAATAAAACTATAAAAATAAAATCTAAAATTAATAATAGAACACATCGATGAAATACATATATATATAATGAATTATAAAATTCATATTTTAAAATAACTAAGCCAAAAATAAAAGAGAAAATGCGCAACAAAGATACATAATAAGGAATGCAAAAATAAAATCTGTTAAAATAAACAATACATAATATAAATTAAACTAAAAACCAAACACTAAACCTTAATTCCAGAACACTAAAATCATATCTAATTCTTAAATTCTATTATGTTTTTCTAGAAATTATATTATTTATATCAATCAGAAAACATCATTATAACTTTTGTTATAATAAATATAATATAAAGAAATACATTATTACATTAAAAATAAACATTGAATAACTGTTTAAAATTGACGAAGATAAAGAATTTACTGCTCTTATATGAATATGTATTTATGATATTTTATAATATAATGAAATAACATAAATAATACAATAACATATGTAATTGCAGAAATTTAAGCAACATAGGATTATAAAAATATAGTCAATTAATAATTAAATTGTTTAACAATTTTCAATTATTATAAAATTAGTATATTAAAAATGTTTATATATATATACAAAAAAATTAAAATAAATAATTATAAATAAAAATATGTAATAATTATATGTATTCCATTATAATAAATAAATACTAATATATCTTATATTATAATAAGAACACAATGTTACATTAGAAAATCTATATATAAGATAACCTAAATTATATATAACACATATATAATAATATATTATATTATAAAAAAATACATAAATTTAAACACAATAATAAAACCAAAACTCAGAAGCATCAATCTAAATCCTAAACAAAAACTATAAACAATATAACTATTTTCCATACCCCGAAACATAAACTATCATCTGAATCATAAAACTATGATAGAAACAAATATTTTAATAAATAGTACAGATGTACGTAAGGAATCAACATTCTTGTTAAATAATTATATATTAGTGCATGTATATGTTTATTATTTTATTTATATAAACTAACAAATACACAAATATAAAATAAATGTATATTTATAAATTTTTTTAAATTCAATTAAAATCATTTAGATATAATAAAATTCACTAAAGTATTTACATTAAATAATATCCATAATGAAATAATTCTATTTAATTTATATTATATTTTAATATGATCAATCAGATATTAATAATCTATAGATTGTTTCATATGCACGTAAATATAGTAAAACTATATATCTCAAAAAAATTGTATCACATAGAACCTTATAATATTTAGTATATTTAAAGTCCAAATAACAACAACTCTTACATTGAAAACATAATAAATTCTTTTATAAGATAAGTATAACTTATTCGTATTTTAATTGATGCAAATAAAGCATAATGACTAAAACTCTCAGTTATGAGAATGTAATTTTTTATATTAGTAATAGTATTCATATAATTTATTCTATGTATTCATTTAAATATATTTTTTTTAACAAATTTATAATTTTATATATTATTAATAATTTTATTTTAATACATTTGAAAACATAAAATTTTAACTTATAGATTAAATTCCATGAAATATTCCCCCAATTTAGAGATATTTACAATAAAAATATATCTGATTCGAGTGATTTAACAAGCATGAAATCTAAGATTCTTAACCTCTGTAATAATTTAATTAGATTTCATTTGAAAAATGAACAAATAAGAGACTATAGATTACCTAACAGTTGTAGTGGTCTTGGTCTTTATTTATACCTTATAAAAAGTGATATTAGTTATAATGTTAATTATAAAAATTTAGCTTGCAAATATTTCAATTACAAGTTACAAGAAATGTTAAACAATTATGAATGTAATATTAAAGACCCAAAAAGTGTTTACAATAAAATGAAACTGTATAAGAACCAGCTCGCTACAGATGAAAATAGTTTCCTTGATATATGTGATAATGAGGTTACAAGTCTTAAAGATAGCACATTTAACATATTTAAGTATTTCGATCAACTATATTATTTTTTACCATTAATAAAGAACGATAATGATTGCTCACAGTATGCAGGAAAATTTAATGATTATGTGAATTATTTAAAAGTATATGTATCAGAGAACAATAGTATACCTACTTTACTAAATAATTTAATCAGTGAATATAATAAAAGAATTCAGAATAGTGACTTATGTGCTAATGAACTATCTCTTGATGAAATATATGTGACTGAATTATCTGTGCCTGTAGCATCTGTGACTGCGTCATCTGTGAATGAAATATCTGAGAAAGGAAATGTAATAAATAACAACATGGCTATGCAAAATATTCAAATAACACACTCAGGATTATCAATAGGAAAATTGGTAGGAATTATTATATTGTCTTCAGTAGTTTTAATAATGACATTTATTTTACATAAGGTTATATATATTTTTTTTTTTTTAGATAATATATATTATAATATGATACATTTTACATATTATTTTTTAACATATATATAAAATTAGTATTCTACTTGTAAAATTATATTATTTTTCTCATGTTATCAGTATACGCGCAATGCTTCATTTATACGACGAGGGGTGAGGAGATTAAAGAAACTGGTGAATACAAAAGGTGAAAATCATAACGATGTAATGAGCTCATCTGAAGAAACATATAAAAATAGAAATTATAATCAGTATAAAATAGCTTACGTTTAAGTATAATAATCCTATTAATCACATAATATTAGTAAATTAATTAAACTATAATATATAAAATAAAATTCAAAGACATCCTTTTGATTATACGTGAAGGGTTCAGGGTTTAGATTTAATGTTTTAAGAGAATTAGATTTTGTTATAAATTATTTATATATTTACAAATATGATTATGATTATGAAATAACAGCTTATTTTCTTTGTGATTATAATTAATTTTTAAAAATATTCACGATTATTATATACCTACGGTGATGGAATAAGTGAAAATTTCAAGCCCAATAAAATTATTATGCTTTATAACAGTGTAAGAGAAAACTAGAAAAATATAGGTGGAAAAAACATACATCCTATAGGATAGATTATATCTAATTTAGTAAATGTGATAATTTATAAGTAGTATAACTAACGGGAAAAAGAAATAGATATATTTTTAAGGAAAAATATATATTTGTTCGAATAAATTCTGCTTATCTGTTTTTTCTTTTATTTTTTATTTATTAATTTCTGAATATTTATGTATTTATTCCGAATGCATATATTATAAAAATTACCATGCATTATACTTAATAACTATGCAATAAGGTTATATTTTTTTTTAGATAATATTTTGTTTTTATTCTCACATATTACTTATTCCAAAAATATGTAGCATAGTTTTTAAGGTATATTCACTTGTATTCATTAAATATAAAGATAAGGTGTTTGTTTAGTAATATATCATTAAAAGCATAAATGTGTGATGTAAATTTGTATTCATATTGTTATTATAAGGATGCGTGGAATATGCTATTTTTGTGTTGAGTTTACTATTTAATAGGAATTAAATATGAATGTTTTTAATATTATATATATTTACAATGAATATTATAATTGCAATTAATTCAATAATTTATTTTCCAGATTTATATAAATAAATTTAAATAATTATTAAATATATGCTTGCACTAACATTGGCAACGTACACTTACTATCATGTATAACGTATGTTAATAAATAAACTAAAAAGATAATAGATATATGGACCGCTTATTTTTTCCTTTATAAGAAAAAATTTTATAATGATAAAATGGAGAATGCGGTCTATGTTATAAAGTAAAAAATGATTAAAAATAATAAAAAAACACGCTTATTATTACATGTATATAGAAACATAGAATATTG
>NW_021629277.1:0-4142 GCF_002157705.1 Plasmodium gonderi | reverse complement strand
TATTAAATGTACCTGTTATTGATAATTCAAATGTTGCTTAAAAGAAATTATTAGGTGATAGAAGAAAAAAAACAGAGAAAATATATGGATATTAGGTTCATAAACTATACCAAGAACAAAAGAACTCGGATGACCGTGTCATTAAGCGTGATAAAAATATTTCTGAGAATAAAAATTGATATCATTATAAATCAAGGATAAAGGACAAGTGTTTTATATGCAGGAAGAGTGATTGGGTTTTATCTATGTGTCATGGTATCTTTCGAATGGTAATTAACCAGAATAATAAGGAAAAGATAGGCAATGATTTTCTAGATGAAACACTTGAAAGTAGAGATACTATTAGAGAGGATGATAATGAAAAGATCATACATGATAATTTGGACGATAATTATGATTCTGAATAAAATAAACATATTTTTGCCTATACAATTATAAATATAGCATAAAAATTACATTAAATTAAATAATAGATAATGAGAATAAATTATGTATAATGAAAAATAAATTATTATATACACCAATGAAATATCATTTCTATAGAAGTTCAAACGCAAAATATTAAAATCATAATAGCGCATAAATAATTAACATATATAACGGTATATTAAATCTACTATATTTCATTGATACATATATAATAATAAGGTGGCTACTATGTGTTCATATATATCAGTAGTATACCATGAAATTAGTTTATAATAAAACAAGCGCTAAAAATTATAGTAATGAAACAAGTTTTAATATATCTAATATTACATTATAAATAAAAATATATTTATAAAACAAGACATGAGCAGTATACACTAAACACTAACATAAAATCTTATTGCTGAACCATAAACTCTGAAGGATAAACCCTAAAAGCTGAATCTTATACCCAAACCATTGACTCTAAACCTAGATGACTATAAAGAATTGGCTACTCTTATAAGATTAAGTATTTATGTTAATTTATAATATACTTAAATAACATAATTAATATAATAACGCATGTAATTGTATAAATTTAGACAAAATAATATTATAAAAATATGGTAAATTAATAATGAATATTATTCTACTAATTTCAATTATTATAAAAGTAGTATATTAAAAATATTTATATATATAAGAAAAATTAAATATAAATAATTATATATAATAATATGTAATAATTATATATATTCCATTATAACAAATAAATAAATACCAAAATACCTAATATTAAAATAAAAACACAATATTACATTAGAAAATCTATATATAAGTTAATAAAAATTACATACAACATATATAAAATAATATAGTATATTACATTATATATATATACATAAATTTAACGAAATAATAAATCCTTAATCCTGAACTATTAATCTAAAACCTTAACTTAATCTCTAAACCATAAATCTATTTTCCATACCCTGAAACATAAGATATCATATAAATTCTAAAACTATGATAAATACAAAAATTATAATAAATAATGCAGATTTACATAAGCAATATTTATTCATCCTAGATAATTATATATTAATTAATGTAAATAGTTATTTTTCTTTAATTATACAAACTAAGAAGTATATGAATATAAAACAAATTCATATTTATAGAATTCGTTTTATTCAAATCCATTTAAAACTAATTAGATATTATAAATCCCTCTAAAATATTAACACTAAATGAAATCCTTAATGAAATAATTCCATTTATCTTATTTTATATTTATATTGTAATATCATCAATCAGATTTTAATAATCTATAGATTGTTTAATATGCGTGTAAATATAGTAAAACTATATATCTTAAAAAATATTGTATTACATAGGATCTTATAATATTTAATATATTTCAAGTATAAATAACATCAACACTTACATTGATAACATAAAAAATTCTTTTATAAGATAAGAATAACTAATTCATTTGTTAAATGATTCAAATAAAACATAATGTCTGAAGCTATTATTTATAACAATGTAATTTTATATTCGTAATAATATAGATAAATTTATTCTATGTATTTGTTTAAATACATTTGTTTTTGTAAATTAATAAATTTATATATTGTTAAAAATATTATTTTAATATATTTGAAAACATGCAATTTTAACTTATAGATTAGTTTTGATAAAATATTCCCCCAATGTAGAGATGATTTCAATATAACTATATCTGATTCGAATAATTTAAAAGAAATGAGAAGTGAACTTTTTAATCTCTGTAATAGTTTTATTGAGAATAATGCATGTAATAAAGAAATTAATTATGCTAATTTACTTACCATTTGTGAGGGTCTTGTTTTTTATTTATACCATATAAAAAATAACAGTGAATCTAATGATAATTATAAAAATTTAGCCTGTAAATATTTCAATTACAAGTTACAAGACATGTTAAATAAATATGAATGTAAATCTAAAGACCCACAGGAAGGATACAGCATTTTGAAACAATATTGGTCCAATCACACTACAATTGAAAATAGTTTCCTTAATATATGTGATAAGGAGGTTACAAAATTTGAAGATAGCACATTAAAAATATTTAAGTATTTTGATCAACTATATTATGCTTTAACATTGCTAGATAAGGGAAGAGAGTGCACAGACTCTGATAAAAAATTTAAAAATTATGTGAATGAATTAGAAAGTTATGTATCCAATAACAGTAGTATAGCTACTTTACTAAATAATTTAATAACAAGGTATAATAAAAGCATTCCGAAAAGTAAATCATGTGATAAACCAATATCTCTGACTGAATTACCTCTGATTAAAGTATCTGAGACTGAAACATCTCTGACTCAAAAAACTCAGACTGATAAATTTCTGAATGTAGTATCTGAGAATGGAAAAATAAGAAGTGAAGAGAGGGCGGTACATGGAGTCCAAATAAAACACTCAAATTTATCAATGGGAAAATGGGTAGGAATTGTTGTTTCGTCTTCAGTATTGTTAATAATGTCATTCTTTTTATATAAGGTTATATATTTTTTTTTAATTTAGATAATATGTGTTATAATATGATACATCCTACACATTATTTTTCTATAATTATATAAAATTAGTAACCTACTTGTAAAATTACATTATTTTTCTCTTTTTATCAGTATACGCGCAATGCTTCATTTATAGGACGAAGTGTGAGGAAATTAAGGAAATTGTTGAATAAAAAAAGTGAAAATTATAACGATGTAATGGGATCATCTGAAGAAACATATAAAAATAGAATTCATAAGCACTATAAAGTAGCTTACGTTTAAGTATAACAATCTTACTAAGCACATTATATTAGTGAATTAATTTAGCATTAATATATAAAATAAAATTCTAAGACATTCCTTTGATTATTTGTGTAGGTTTCAGGGTTTAGCGTTTAGAGTTCGTGGATTATAGTATAGGTTTAATGTTTCAGAAGTATTATATTTTTTTATAAAGTATATCTGTATTTACGAATATAATTATGACAATGAGATCACTGTTAATTTTTCTATGGTATATATTTTAGTTTTTAAAATATTCAACATAATTACATACCTGGAGAGATGGACTGCGTGAAAATTTCAAGTACAGCGAAATTAATATGCGTTATCACACCGTAATACAATTTTTGCAAAATGATTTGAAAAATAAATAAATCCTATTGGAAGGACTATATCCAATTTAGTACATGTCACAATTTATGCGTAAATCTAATGAACAGAAAGAAGAAATATAAATATTTTTAAGTAAAAATATATACTTGTTGGAATAAATTGTACCTTTCAGTTATATAATTTTTTTTTTTATAATGTAATCACTGAAAACTTACGAATTTATAACAAATGTACATATTTTTGAATAACTATGGATTATACTTAATAACCTTACAATAAATTTATATTATATTAGGTAATATTTTGTTTTTATTCTGTTGTATTCCTTATTTAAAAAATATGTAGCATAAATTTTAAGAAATATTTACTTGTGTATATTATGTATAAAGATAATGTGCTTATCTATTGATATAATATTAAAAGTAAAAATGTGTGATGTAAATTTTTATACATATAGTTATTATAATGATGTGCGGAATGTGTTAAATTTTTATTGTGCTTCCTGCTTAAGAGGAATTAAATGGTGAAGATTTTTACTATTATATATATTTTAAATAAATATTA
>NW_021629276.1:0-4790 GCF_002157705.1 Plasmodium gonderi | reverse complement strand
ATAATTATTTTTTTAGTTTCTAATTAAAGAATAAATGACATATCAATTTCTTTTATATTCCTATTTCATTCATTTTTGCTAAATTTAAATGAATATATAGGTCATATTTCAATGTTATAAACATGTATATTATATGAATATTAATAATATGCAGTATTCATAAGGATACCCTTATATATTTTTTAACAATGTATCATACTATGTATTTATAATTATAATGCATATATATATATAATATGATCAAATGTATTTTTCATATTTTCAAAATTATGGAAATTTAATAATATAATCGATTGATAATAAATTAATATTATATAAGCATTAAATTGATTTCATCAAAAACATAATATGTTTTTTTTACTAGACTACATTAAACAATGATTATATGGAGAATTTTTTTTTTATAGTTATCATTTAAAACTAATATTATAGTGCATTATTAAGCATATATTTTTAAATTTTATTACGTTTGCATAGTATATGTAATATATGGTCTTTGCTTAAAGTAAAAAGAATATATATATAATCATTATAACTAACATTATAAATTTTATCTAGTGTATATTATAAATATAAGTACATGATGTTTGATTATTTAATAATATCACTAGCTTTATATTAACATAGATTTAATGTTTATATGTTTTAATTATTCCAAAAATCATTTAATAATACAACATATAAGTACTATTTAATCACAATATATATAAAATAATTTGTAGAATCACAGATTTAACATAATCTTATTTATTACAAATAATATCATATATAAGAATGATACATATAATTATTAAATTGAAAGGGATAATTTTACACATAACTATATTCTGTAACAAAATAATCAATAAAAAAAAATATATCAATTATCATTATAAGTAATATTAGATATTAGAAAATAAAAAATAAAATAAAAATAGAAATGACAAATGGAATACAAGAACGAAATATATATATATGTTGGTAAAGTAAATTATAAAATTGATAATTAAAAAAATAAGGAAAAAATCTAAGAAAAAATGTACTACAAGGATATATAAATACCCTAAATAAAATCATTCAACGGAAGAAAACAAAGTATATAAATAAAACTAAAAACTTTGGACTAATAGCCGACTGAATCCTGAACCTAAACCTTAAATACTATTATGTTTTACTACAGGTAACGTTAATTATTTCAATTTGTAAACACACTTGAAACTATTGTCATAATAAATATTATATATATATATAAATGTACATAATATATATAATATAAAGTAATACATTAATACATTAAAAATAAATAATGAATAATTGTTTAAAATTGATGACGAAAAAGAATTGGCTGATCTTATAAGATTAAGTATTTATGTATATTATAATTAAATTACAGGAATAATTCAATAACACATACAATTGCATAAATTTAAGAAAAATAGGATTATAAAAATATAGTAAATAATGCAAATTATTTAATATTTTTCAATTATTATAAAAGTAGTATATTAAAAATATTTATATATATAAGCAAATATTAATATAAATAATTATAAATAAAAATATGTAATAATTATATATATTCCATGAGAATAAATAAATACTAATATAACTAATATTATAATAAGAACACAATATTACATTAGAAAATATATATATAAGTTAATAAAAATTATATACAACATATATATAATAATATATTAAATTAAATTATAAAAGTATACATAAATTTATTCAAATAATAAAACCAAAACTCAGAATCATTAATCTAAATTATAAACTTATACTCTAAAACATAAATCTATTTTCTATAACCTCAAAAATAATCTATCATATGAATCCTAAAACTATTATATAAAAAAATATTATAATAAATAATACAGATGTATATAAGCTAACTTGATTCATCCTAGATAATTATATAAAAATGAATTTAAATATTTATTTATTTTATTTATACAAACTAAAAGTATGTAAGTATAAAATAAATGAATATTTATAAAATTCGTTTAATTCAAATACAATTAAAATTAATTTGATATTATAAAACACTATAAAACATTAAACTAAATGATAGCCTTAATGAAATAATTCCATTTATCTTATTTTACACTTGTATTGTAATATCATCAATGAGATATTAATAATCTATAGATTGTTTTTTATGCATGTAAAGATAGTAAAACTATATATCTCAAAAAAAATCATATCACATAGAACCTTATAATATTTAGTATATTTGATGTAAAAATAACATCAATTTTTAATTCATTAACATAGTAAATTCTTTTATAAGATATGTATAACTTATTCAATTGTTAAATCATACAAATAAAGCATAATGTCTGAAACTATCAGTTATGAAAATGTAATTTTATATTCGTAATAATATAGATAAAATTTATTCTATGTATTCATTTAAATACATTTCTTTTTGTAAATTAATAAATTTATATATTATTAAAAATTTTATTTTAATATATTTGAAAACATGCAATTTTAACTTATAGATTACTTTTGATAAAATATTCCCCCAATGTAGAGATGATTTCAATATAACCATATCTGATTCGAATAATTTAAAAGAAATGGGAAGTGAACCTTTTAATCTCTGTAATAGTTTTATTGAGAATAATGCATGTAATAAAGAAATTAATTATGCTAATTTAATTACTATTTGTAAGGGTCTTGTTTTTTATTTATACCATATAAAAAATAAAAATGGATCTAATGATGATTATAAAAAATTAGCTTGTAAATATTTCAATTACAAGTTACAAGACATGTTAAAGAAATATAAATGTAAATATAATGACCCAGCAAAAGGTTACATTGAAATGAAACAATATAGAGACAACATCACTACAATTGAAAATAGTTTCCTTGATACATGTGATAATGAGGTTACATGTCTTGAAGATAGCACATTTAACATATATATGTATTTTGATCAACTATATTATGCTCTAACATTGCTAGAAAGGGGAAATATATGCTCATACTATGATCAAAAATTTATGGAATATGAGAAAAAATTAAGAGAATTTGTACCCGAGAAGAATGATATTGCTACTTTACTAAATCATTTAATAAGGAGATATAATAGAAGCATTCTGGAAAATAATTTATGTGTTAATAAAATATCTCTGACTGAAATATCTGTTACTCAAACACCTGTTCCTGAAAAACCTCTGTCTGAAGAACCTCGGTCTAAAGAAACTCTGCCTGCAATATCTCCGATAAAAAATGAAAATAATGATAACATAGTGATAGAAACAATCCAAATAAAGCACTCAGGCTTATCAATGGGAAAATGGGTAGGAATTGTTGTTTTCTCTTCAGCAATTTTAATAATGACGTTCATTATATATAAGGTTATATATATTGTTTTAATTTAGATAATATATATTATAACATTATTCATTTTACACAATATTTTTTAACAATAATATAAAATTAGTAATATACGTGTAAAATTATATTAATTTTCTCTTTTTATCAGTATACGCGCAATGCCTCATTAATACGACGGAGGGTGAAGAAATTAAGGAAATTGTTGAATATAAAAAGTGTAAATCATAACGATGCAATGACATCATCTGAAGAAACATATAAAAATAGAAATCATAATCAGTATAAAATAGCTTACATTTAAGTATAATAATCCTTGTGTGCGCATAATATTAGTGAATTAATTAAACAATAATATATAAAATAAAATTATAAGGCATGCATTTGATTCTTCATGTAAAATGAATACTTATATGTATCATCAAATATAAATATTATTGTAAAATTATCAAAAATGTTCCTAAGAATTTTGTTATAATAAGCAATAAATAAAGTATATGCAATGAATAACACCGACAAAGAGGTGAAAATTCAGGATTTATGATGAAACCAATAAAATAATAATCTATGAGCATGGTTATATAAACATTAGATGATAAAATTATGTAGTTGTAAGTAAATATGATAAAAAAATATATATTACCAATATTTATTTAAATTTATGTGTGAAAAAAAATAAATTTTTATTATATATAATTAATGAGAAAATAATATATTAAAAAAAAAATTAAAATGATTACATTTTATAAATAAATGTTGATATAGTAATTAATATGACAAAAATACTATAAAAAAATATATAATAAAAATAGTTAACACGTATAATTATATAATGAAGAAATTATTTCACTTAATAAATAAAATAAATATAATAAAATTAAATCTTCTGCTCACAATGTATCATAAATTTAGATAGATAAATAATAATAACTAAAAAGGAAGACAAACACAAATGTAGTAACGTAATTATATCAGAAAAAATGCATTAAATATAATAATACCTGGAATTGAAAAATATTTATAAATTGAACCAGACAAAATGAATATACTATATTCCTTATATGACAAAATAAAAATATTATTTAGTACATAAATATAATTGTGACATTATAACTACAGGTTTCAGAGCTTGGGATTAATGTTTTAGCAGTATCAGATTTTGTTAAGAATATTTATATATTTACTTATATGATTATGCCAGTGAGCTTACTGTTAATTTTTGAAAGAGATAAATTTTAATTTTCAAAAATATTTACCATTATTACATAGCTACGGAGTTGGAATGCCTGAAAATTGTAAGCACAGTGAGATTAGTATGTGTTATCAAACTGTAAAAGAAACTTTGCATAATTGGTAAAAAAAACATATATCCTATAGTATGGACTATATCGAATTTAGTACATGTTACAATTTGTCAGTAAATCTAATGAAGAAAAACAAGAAATAGAAATATTTTTAAGGTA